>NW_016107521.1:887047-893181 GCF_001604975.1 Cebus imitator | reverse complement strand
AAAAAAAAAAAAAAAAAAAAAAAAAGAAGCTCTAGTGATCTCTGCATTACAGCATCCAGGTATTTTGCCTGGACAACTGGAGATGGCAAAGCTCTGCAGGGTTTGCTGGGTTTTGGAGTCAGGACTGGCTTTGGGAGTACAGGCAAGGGAAACCTGCAGACAGCATCAGGGAAGCCAGGGGCTAGACCCAAGCTGATCTGAATATCAACCTGAAGGGCTGGGACAGAGGCAAACTGAGGTTTGAAGCACAAAGATGGAACAAGTGGACTTAGAATATGGGGCAGGTGGTCACCCTGGATAGACAACAAAAGGCTTGATGGAGTCAGGGCTTTTATGAGGCAAATGCATCCTCATTCAGGATGCTGAGCCTCTGAGAACACAGTAGCTTTGGGTAGAAGCTTTTTCTACACACCCCTTGATGCAGGGCCCCATGTTCCCTACCCCATCCCTCTTAAGAGCTTGCTTTGTTTCCTGCCTCAGGAAGAGGAACTCCAGAGGTCCTCAGGTTTTCATCTTCCCAGCAGGGAAGCCAGTTCTAGAATTGGCTGTGACTTTGGCAGAGACCGTCAGTACTATTGTCTCCGTCATCCAGGTCCCCACGATTTCCCGCAGGCCTGGGATTGAAGCCAAGACCCATACGCCCAGCCTTCTAGGAAGCCTGTTTGTCATCATTACCAGCCCTAGGAATTCATAAGCAGATCCTCCCAGCTTTTCCTCTTACTTCTGAGGGCATCACTGGTGAAGACTTCGTGCCAGATGGTCTCACGTTAGGCCCTGTGAAGGCGGCACTTACAGAGCTGTTGCACCTTTAAAGAATTGCCCATTTTTGATGCCTGGCATATCACTTGAATATAAGAAGTTTAACAGAATTAACAGTCTGTGTCTGGATGCAGATGGTTTTTAACCTACAATATATTTAGGATGCTGCCTGTGCACCCCAGGGCTCCTTGAGGCAATTAAAACTGTGCCTTTGGCAATGTGGCCGACTTCAATGGCTCTTTTGCCAGAGTGAGAGCAGTTTCTCATCAGGTTTGGAAGAGATTAGATTTGTGTAGTGTGGAGAGAGGAAGCTTCTGACACATGATAGGTCATGTTGGAATTGTGGCAGGACCCAGAGTGCTCTGAGAAGCTTCGTTTTCTTCCAAACAAATGTAAATGGGGTTTAATTTACTGGTTAAATTCTGCAACTAGAAGAAACTACGTAAACTGTGAAGCCACAAGAAGCAATTTTACTAAAAGGTATCTTGACCTACATGAAGAAATTTAGGCCGTGGAAGACTCAAGACCATTTTAAGCTCTATGTAGACTCTTTTGGAGGCATCATCACTTAGATCAAACACATTAAAATGCACCCACACCTTGAATTAAATGTAACATTTTCCATAAAATGTTGACGGGATGTTTATAGTTTTGCCTTTGAAGTTATTTGCCTGTGAATAATTATTCAATTTACAATTGGCTTTGCCTACTCTCCTGAGTAGGCACAAATCAATCAGTATGCCTACTCAGGAATTCTTGCAAAACAAGAGAATCTAATCTACAAATGTTCTCACCTGTAATAAATTTATAAATGAATAAATTTAACAATGACATTGACATAATGTTACATTTTTCAGGTAGTTAATTAAATGGCTATTAATTTCAATTTTGTCATCTGTAGCTTGGAAACTTTTTTTTTTTTTTTTTTCCCCCATAGACCCCTGAAACCCAATGGACCCTAGCCACTGAGTTTCTTGTGCCTCACAGATGAAATAGCTCTCAGGGAATTTGACTCTGATATTTAGCTCAGGAATAAAAGATTTAAAGGGTACAGGATTACTGTTTTCAAACAGTAGAAGGTCTGTATGTGAAAAAGGGATAAGAACAATTCTATGGCACTCCATGAGACTGGAGGAGGTGGCTCTCCAAGGCAACATTCCAGAGAGGCTGTCACAGGAGATGTGTGACCTGGACAAGTCCCTTCGCAGTCTTTTATTGAGGCTGGGAGTTTGCAGAGGGCCAAAGAGTAGAGTCAGAAGATTGGAGTTCAAGTCCTCCTGCTAATCATTAGCCCTGTGAGTTTGAGCAAGTCACTTAATCTCTTTGTATTTCTCTTTCCTTATCTACAAAATGCAGATGTGTTCTCAGCTTTACATATGTTGGTGAAGATCAAAGTGAGATCATTTCAAACTGTTAGTCAAGTTAATAGGTTCTATACAAACATGAAGCCCTATTCCAGTGTTACAGTGATAGCTCCAATTCTAAGGATACTAACGGGGCACCTAATAGTAATAGGATGGAAGGAGATCTTCAAAATGAGTCATTAACCTTCATTAATGCTACCAACAATAATATTCCAGAGCATAAGTGACTCCTAATAAAAGTATAAGGACAAGTGAAATGTGTCGGAGAACCCAGTGCTGTCTACATTCACTAAGCCAAGGCTCTATGAAGACCACCTAATATGGCCTTTGAGCTACAGAAATGAAACACCAGAATTAACAAGGTTAGAGCTGAAAGGAATATTGGACAGAGTCCCCAACACTTATTTTAAACACAGGAAAAGAACATGTAAAATAGTTGAGTGACTCACAAAATGATTTCTATTTATTTATATTCTGCCTTGTTTCATAAAGTAATTCAAGTGGATTACAAGAATAGATACAATGAAATAAGAAAATCTAAAATAGAAACAAAGCTGTGATTATGGAAAATCAAGTATAGTGGCTGAATGAAAGGGGTAAGTGGAATTGCAGTCATAACATGTAGGCTGTAAGAACTTCTCAAGGGTTACCAAACATGAACAACAAATTTGATTGTGAGCTTCCTAGTAGCCAAAGCAAAGCTGCAAACCAAGTTAGTGACAGAACCAGCATCCGAATTCTTAGTCCAGTTTGCTTTTTGCTCCATTACAAAATTTGTCTTAATTGAATCTACTTCTTATGGTCTTAAAAATATTTTTGGGCAGTCTGTGAAAATGGCCTGTGTGAGGGGAGTGGGAGCTATTCCCTGTACCCAGCTCCCTGGGGAATGTCTACTTTCTGTAAATGCCTGGGCAATGACTGCCTTTCCACTCTGCTTGGTCTGCCTTGCCTCCACCATAACCATTCTGGCAAGATTTAATCAACACCTCATGCCAAATTTTCCTTGGTTGTTTCTTCCTTATGTTTATTCTTTGCTAGGATCTGACATCTAGGATCTCAGAATTCCCTGCTGTTCAGAGTCTTAGAAATTATGTAATCCATCCCTGTTACTTTAAAAAACAGGAAACTGAGGTCCAGGGATGTTAAGTGATTTGTCCAAGGCCACACAGCAGCAACTGGCCTTTACTGAGTGCCTGCATATGTCTCATTTAGTTCTTGTAATGAATCCCTGATAAGTAAATGTTATTATCCTTTTTTTCACAGATGAGACAAATGAGGCAGAAAAAGCTAAAGTGCTTTGCCCTAGGTTACAAGAAAAGTAATTGGGGAGCTGGGGTTTGAACCCAGTTCTGTCTAGCTCCAAAGTCCATTTTTTTTTTTGCACGACCTCTCCATTCAGCATTGCCTCTTGGTGAGTTGGTGACAGAGGTTGGATTGAATTCAGTTCTCTGGACTCTGAGCCTACTGCTCTTCCCACTACACTTTAGTTCCGATCAGAGAAGACCATCTCAGGCCCCAATTCCTCTTGGGCTGGAGAGGAGTGCAGGTCGTCTTGGATTTAGAAAGGTTCACGTTGAACTTGACATTACTGTCTGTCTTGCTTTTTGGGAATTTCTTTCTTTGGCCGTTGGCATCTGGATCTCTAGACATTTCTAGATTTCAAATGCATTCTTTGATTGACCTTAAACATATAGGTTAAATCCATGGTTCTCAGCCATGCTATTAAGATGCTCTGGTGTGGGGCAATGAGTTGTGAGGCGTTAGTAATTAATAATAGTTAAAGTAATCTGGGATTGGTGCACCTGGGAATTTCAGAATTGACAGCTGGGACTTTGCCTCTACCAGGGCCTTAATGAGGGGAATGGAGCATGCAGTGCATTCTATTTTAGCTAAATGGCCTCAATCTTATCTCTGCCCCAAGCAGTAAACTCTAATGAGCCTTTCCTGCCACACTATGTGCAGAGATCTGTACTTTTAAATCTTATTTTACAAAAGGCAGAGTATCTGATGTCAGAGACCTTAATGACTAATAAGGAAGAGGGGTGCAATCTATGCCAAAAGAACAAAGTACCCAGACACACTACCATATCAATGATTGCCAGGGACCCTGGTAACTTGAAACTTCGTGGACACGACGTTATGCAGATAAGGATAACCACTCACAGTTCAGTCCAGCACAGAGTCCCATTTAATACGTAACAGACCAGTGAATAATAATTGTAAGCAGATCAAAAGATTCTTGCTGTCTCTCCTGAAAAATGCCGTGGCAGAACTTCTTGAAATTTGAACTCTGCAGCTGGTCCTAAGTCTCTCTTGTCCCACACTCTGAGCCTCTCCCCAAATCTTTACTCAGCTGAACTCACATAAACTGGTCTGTCTCTCCACTCTCCTGTCTTTGCTCAGCTCTTCATTATGTAAGTCAACTTAGCCTTTTTGGTGACTTTAATTTTCTTTCTTTCTCCATTATCTTGATGCTTCATAGTTAAAAAAGGCCTAGGAGCTGACCCAGAAGTTAATAATTCTTACCAGTTCCTGCTCTAATATGTGGGATCCTGCTCCTCATGTCACTTTGTGTAGAGCTAGAAAACTGACAAAGTGCATCTAAACATTATTCTAGAAACTATTATTAGAAAGGTCCATTTACCCCCCAAAACTTACATAGTATGTAGTAGCCCCCTTTCATTTGTGGGGTATACTTTCCAAGACCCCAAACAAAGGATAGTACTGAGCCCTCTGTACACTGGTTTTTTTTCCCTATACCTCTAATGTCAAAGACCTTAATGACTAATGGAGGGAGGAGTGCAACCTATGCTAAAAGAACAAAATACATGGACAATGCCATGGCAGAACTTCTTAACATTCTAACACACACCTCTGATAAAGTTTAATTTATAAATTAGGCACAATAAGAGATTAAAATGGAGCAATTATAATAGTATGCCAGCATCACTACTCTTTTGCTTTGGGGCCATTGTTAAGTAAAATAAGGGTTCCTTGAACACAGGTACTGCAATACCATGATAGTTGATCTGATAACTGAGCTGGCTGCTGAGTGACTAACAGGAGTGTCTACAGCGTGCAGATGCTGGACAAAGGGAGGGTTCGCATCCTGGGTGGGACTGAGTGGGACAGACGAGATTTCATCACGCTATTCAGAATGGTGCACAATTGAAAACTTAGGAATTATTTCAGACATTTTTCATTTAGTATTTTCAGACCAGGATTGACCATGGGCAACTGAAATCTTGGAAAGCAAAACTGCACATAAGGGAAGGCTACTGTATTCTGAAACAAAAAGCCCATGGTTTGGCATTTTCTCCCTGGGATTGATCATAGAGCTTCTCATGGGATTTTCTCCCTGGGATTGATCATAGAGCTTATTGACTGTGGGGGCAGAGTGTATGTGTGTATATGTGTGAGGGAGACATAGTTCCTTGCAGACTTTAATAAGAGAATGGAGAGGAGTTCCCAAGATTGATAAAGAATGGTTCCATATTGGGCATGGCTCAGGCCTATAATTCTAGCACTTTGGGAGGCTGAGGTGGGAGGATCACTTGAGGCCAGGAGCTTGAGACCAACCTGGTCAACATAATGAGACCCCATCTTTATGAAAAAGTTGGATAATAGATTTTGTTCATATCAAACAAGGTTTGGAAATGACCAGAATCAGAATTTTATTTCCAGAGTTCTTACCACTCATGTTCCCAAATGTGGACTCGACATTGGTTGAGATTAGAGTGGTCAGGATCCTCCTAGGTTCAGGTTATTTGGTTCCAGTAGTCTAAGAGTCTAGTGCCCATGGTTTTTTGGCCAAACTCACATGAGATGCCTGGAGAGTATCTTTAAGATTTAGAGAAAGAGTAAAGTTTGACCAGGTGTATATTTGATCCACCTGCTGAGAAATGCTGACTGGTGGAAAAGATGAGTGAAAGAGAACATTTATCTCATGCCTCTAACTTTTGCAAGGACATATTAAAGGTTATAGATCTTGTTCTCCCTCTCTTTTTTATA
>NW_016107521.1:873743-887023 GCF_001604975.1 Cebus imitator | reverse complement strand
AAATGAGCAAAAGGTAAAATCTCCCTTTGGAGGCTGATGAAAATTGTCAGATTAGATGGGCTCTTTGGGAATCATTACTTCCTATAATGCTCTGCATATTCCCAGAAGAGCACAAGAAATCATATGTCAAGGTCACTCTGCTCAGTGGAAAATTTCCTTAATGCCACATAATAGTGAGTGAAAAGGGATGCAGATAAGGCTTTGACCACCAACTCATTAGGACTGTGTGCAGGCTTCACTTTTTCTGGGAGCTGTGTAGCTTCTATTAAAAAACCCCAGTGCTATTTATTTATTTATTTGAGATGGAGGTTTGATCTGTTGCCCAGGCTGGAGTCCAGTGGCGTGATCTCAGCTCACTGCAGCCTCTGCCTTCTGGGTTCAAGTGATTCTCCTGCCTCAGCTTCCTGAGTAGATGGGATTACAGGTGTCCGCCACCACGCCTGGCTAATTTTTCACATTTTTAGCAGAGACTGGGTTTTGCCATGTTGGCCAGGCTGGTTTCGAACTCCTGGCCTCAGGTGAGTCTCCCACCTTGGCCTCCCAAAGTGCTAGGATTGCAGGCATGAGCCACCGTGCCCAGCCTGACTCCAGTGCTTTTGACAGTGATGGTTGATGCTTTTCTGTTGAAATTCTGTCAGCTTAAACATCCAACCAGTCTCAGGGTTGGTCCCTCCCAGGTTAGCACCCACCCTGCTCCTTCATGTGCCCCTAGAAGGCAGGCCAACTTTCCCTTTGGGATCATGGAAACCTGTTATCCTCAGAAAACCAATAGTGAGGGCTCTGCTGTTTAAGGTAGAAATTCTTACTGTCTTGATCTTCAGAATGGTCAGGTCCTCACTCACGGTTTGGAAAGATCATCAGGCTGTCAGCCAAGTCTGAAGAAAAATACTGCCCCAAATTCATATGCAGAGCAGTGAATGATTGGAATGCTTCTAGGAGATGAGCCAGGAAAATTCTTATCAAGGAAAGCCATTAGTCAGCATTTCTAGTTTACTTTACTCACTCTTCTTGTGGAAAGGGAGGGAATTTATATTTATTGGGTGATTGTGGTATGCCAAAAGCTGCACTAGATACTTTACATTTGTGATCTCACCCATAGCACAATCTTTGAGGTGGGTATTATAATCCCCTTGGAAATGAGGAAACTGAGGCTCAGAGATGTTGTTACTTGCTCAGGAACTTAAAATAAGTAGTGGAGCTGAAATTCTAGCTACTTCTGACCTTGATGCCTCATTCTCCCTCATGAGGTCCTTTCTGAAAAAAAGGAAGCAAAAATTACAGGTTAGCCCTGCCTGGTCCCCTTCCATAGCTGTTGGACCATCTAGCTGGGGTGGCCCAAATGTTACCTAAACAGCAAATGTTTAGATAACAGTCAGAAAGTGGTGAGTCCCCTCACCAGAGATTTTGAGGGATGGCTGGTTGATCACAGTTTACAGTATTGTAGAAGAGATTTGTGCATCTGATAAGGGAGTGTGTGCCAGTAGTGGTATGTATTACTGATGGGAAATTAAAAAAAAAAACCTTTAATAGTTGTGCATTTTCATGCATGTTAGAAAAAAATTGACCAGCATATTTGCTTATGATTTCACAGATATTACTGTTTAAATACAGCTAAGTAAAAATAAATAGGCTGGGTGCAGTGGCTCATTCCTGTAATCCCAGCACTTTGGGAGGCCGAGGGTCTCTGGTGGGTCATCTGAGGTTAGGAGTTCCAGACCAGCCTGATCAACATGGTGAAACCCTATCTTTACTAAAAATACAAAAATAAGCCAGGTGTGGTGGCAGGTGTCTGTAATCCCAGCTACTCTGGAGGCTGAGGCAGGAGAATCTCTAGAACCCGGGAGATGGAGGCTGCGGTGAGCCGAGATTGCGCTATTGCACTCCAGCCTGGGCAACAAGAGTGAAACTCTGTCTCAAAATAAATAAATAAAATACATAAATAAGCGATTTTGCAGAAACACATGAAGTAAATAGTGGTCCCTAGATATTCTAAAAATTGTGATGGTAGCATGTGACTGACTGATGTTTGGGAATCACCAGGTGGACCTGCTGGATTTAAGGGTCCAGGGGCTTAGCTCAGACGGAGGAACAAGTGCCTATGCACAGTCAGGCAGGTACAGGTGGCAGGAGGGGCAGGGAGCCTGGGGATCCAGGCATAATGAGCGGGCAGCTGAGCCAAACCCTAGATTGCAGGCAGCGAAGCTGTGGGGACCAGAGGCCTCTAGAGGCTCCACATCTGTGAGAGCCTGTCCTGCTTCCTTCTCAGGGAAGCAGACATGTAGGGGTGAATGGCATTAAAATAAAGACCCTGGTCTGGTGAATAAGTTGTTGGCTATGGAAGATGGATTCATTCTTTCTCTGTTTTTGTCTCTCGGTTAAGAGTTCAGGCTCTGAGTCAATGGGCCCACTTACTGTTGTGTGACTTTAGTCAAGTTACTTACCTGCTTTCAGCTTCTGTTTCCTCATCTATAAAATGAGAAGGAGGAGATACTAAAAATATCTCTATGTCCACAGGTACCATGGCCAGAGCCAACCCTATGAATACTCCTCTGTGCTCCCTGGAGACTCAGACGACAAGAAGGGACCTGCAGGCCAATTTGCATGTGGGGGTATGGGGGGAGTCATTGGCCAGGACTGGCCTTGGTCCTCTAACAGCTGAGGCATGGCCCGGGGCAATGGAGACCCTGTCCATCCCTGAGTTATTATATACTTCCTCACAGGATTGTCTTGGGGCTTAAGTGAGATACTATAACTAAAGCAGTGACTGGCCCAATAAATGTTAGTTATTCTTGTTATTATTAACTGATGATACTTTTGGAATTAAGCCCTTCTACTACCCAGTGACGTGGGTTTAGTATAGCCAGATATGATATTTCATTTTAATCAACATACTATAACATAATCTGAGTCTAATCCTAAGTTAATTTGAGTCCAAGTCCTTGCTTACAATTCTCAAATATTGAGGGAAATTACTATGATTTATAGTAAGGACAGAGCCCCCATTCTCCTAATTCTCTCATCTTCTCCTCTGGGCCACATCATGACTCAGGGATAGAGGGGGCCTCCATTGCCCTGGGCCATGCCTCAGCTGTTAGAAGACAAAGGCCAGTCCTGGCCGATGACTCCCCCTGCACCCTGACATGCAAATTGGCCTGCAGGTCCCTTTTTGTTGCCTGTCTGAGTCTCCAGGGAGGACAGAAGGTTATTCATAGTGTTGGCTCTGGCCATGATGCCTGCGGACATACAGATATTTTTAAAATCTCCTCCCTAGGCTCTGGCTGAAAAGGTCATGCCTATCTTTTCATGCCTGGTGTCAACTTCTGAACAAGTAGGAGGAAGAACTCACTTCTGTTAATAGGATCCAAGCAATGTCAGGATTGGGTCCTATTAATAGAATGCTCCCCTCAACCCCATAATCCCCACTGCCACCCCCTTCCCCAAAGTAGTTTGTAGGAGTTCTTATGAAGGAGAGGAGAGTGAGGGACTGGGTCAAAGGCTACCTTGGAGAAGATTAGTTAGATGAGTTCAGGTAGCATCAATGGGGTTGGACTAGGACTGATGGGTGATGGATACACAGAGAGGTTTGGATTTCATGTTTTCTACTTATCAGGGCTGGAAAAAATGGAATGTTATAAATGTTATATTACCAAACAATGGGCACCTCACCTTTGAACATATTCAAGCGAAGGCTGGAAGGCCTCTCCCAGGATGTTGATGCCTGGGGTCCTGTGGGTGCAGAAAGCCAAATGAGATGGGCTCGCAGGCCCTCCCATGGCTGGGATCTAGTGATTCTGGAAGGGGTTGGGGTAGGAACTGCATTTTGGGTTTGGGCACTGAATGAGGGGGATACCAAAACAATTACGTGGAGTTGCCCTGAAAATAAACCTATCTATCTATCTATGGTCACATTTTCCTGGGGCTGATTTTGTGTTTCACTTTTCCCCATGTCTTTCTTTTTCTTTTTTTTTTTTGAGATGGAGTTTTGCTCTTGTTGTCCAAGCTGGAGTGCAATGGCAGAGTGCAATGGCTCACCGCAACCTCTGCCTCCCAGATTCAAGCAATTCTCCTATCTCAGCCTCCCGAGTAGCTGGGATTACAGGCATGCACCACCATGCTGACCAATTTTATATTTTTAGTAGAGAAGGGGTTTCTCCATGTTGGTCAGGCTGGTCTCCAACTCCTGACCTTAGGTGATTCTCCTGACTCAGGCTCCCAAAGTGCTGGGATTACAGGTGTGAGTCATGGCGCCCAGCCAGTCTTTCTTAATAATCAGAGGGAATTTCATTTGTCTGATGTAGAAGTTAAATTAAATCGGGTGGAAATACCTGTTTTCATTTCCCTCCTCCCACACATTTCAATAATAATCATCCTTAGATTTGTCTTGTTGGACCTTAGTCTGTCAGATTGCTTTTGGCACATGAAACTACTGAGGTGGGATGGTTCAGTGACTTGGCTAAATCATACAGGGGTGAGTGGCAGAGCCCAGACATAAACTTCGGCTCCTGGTGGTGCTCTTTCTGGTAAATTGGACTGCCTCCTACTGCAGGGCACTGAGAAAGCCTGTAACACCCAGGGTGCTGAGATGAGCAGGAGGTCACACATGAGTCTGGAAGGCCACCTTTTTAGGTGAAGGTCCTTTCTTCCTGGTAAAGTGCTTGTACATATAGGAACTCAGCAAATGTTTATTGACTTGAACAGAGCAATACTATCAGAGCCTGGTACCTAACTTGTAGTCCATAAATAGTTGCTGACTGAAAGCAGCACAGGTTTCAAGAGCTTCAACGGAGCTGCCCACAAAAGCTCAGGGTGCCTGAAGAGGCCGATGTCTTTTTCTCTACTCCTGGAATCATAGGTAGGCTCAACCCTCACATGGTGGCAAGGCCTCCTACGTTCTCTGATGGCTCCTGACTTAACCTCCATTCTGGGCTGGAACTAAGATCAATCCTGAGGATCCTTCCTACAAACAAGGGCTCTGCTGGGCATCCAGGCTGACTCGTTAGTAGACAACGAGCAGCTCTTCCTCCTGCCCTGGCCCTGCAGCCTGCCTGACATGGGAGCCATCCAGTTTCCTTCTGTGACTAACTGGCTGCAGTGTTTAGTGGAGCTCTCAGTCAGGGAGTGGCTGGACTTCAAACCCAGCTTCTTGGAAGCTCCTAATTGTGCTCTACCTGTCAAGAGGTAATAGAGAGATTTATTGATATTTTTGAAGTGCAACTTTGTGCTTTTTGATAACTAATAAATAGCATATTGCAGCTTTCTTATTTTGCGGCCCAGTCTACAGAAGACATGTGAAAGATATTTATAGCTCTCAGAACTGTGATCTTACTCCTTCCTAATTGCCAAGTAGTCCTCTCTCTCTTTTTTTTTTTCTATGAATGATCCAGGACTCAGAGTCATTACAACTGGCTATGAGAGGGGCTTTAATCATCCTGAAGATTCCAAGATAGCTTGGGAGACAATAGTGTCATGTAAAAGATAGCTGCTTTCTTCCCTTTTGGTCTGGGGACTTGGTTAAAGAAATGTTAGTAGATGGACAATATTTAGATTTTGTATTCTGTGCCAGTAATGCTAAGAAAAGATTACTGGCTTCAAGAGTGAGCAGTGCTAGGAGGGTGAGGAACCACAGCCAGGAGCTCCACCGGCCCTGGAAGATGCAGAGACATTTATCCAATCCAGAGGGATGGGGAGATAACACACTTAGTGGTTCAGAGCCCTGGTTTCACAGTTAGGCTAATTCAGTTCAAATTGTACCTCTGTTACTCGTTAGGTGGGTGACATTAGGGAAATCACATAATGTTTGAGCCTCAACTTCTGCACTTGTTTCATAGGGATGATGGTATGTATGTAATTGGGTTACAGCACATTCTAAGAAAGTGTGGGTAGGGATAGGGATGGTGGTATGTACCTCATGGTGTTATAGAACATTCTAAGAGGACAAATGGTAGCAACATTATTTAAAATTCTGACTGAGTGTGCATGCTTAAGCAAGTCACTTAACTTCTCTGGGCTGCAGTCTCCTCAGCTGAAAGGCATTAGAGTAGATGACGATTCCTTGTGTAAGATGGGGTCCAGTCAGGAGACAAGTCATGCCAGTTTTTTTAACGTAGACGTTAATACAATTCATTTTTAACCAGGTATTAAAGAAATGGAAAGGCAATTAGGGAGCACAAAGGAACCACAGAGGTAGCAGCTGCAGTAAGTAGCTACCACACTTGGGGCTGGGAGCAGAGGGAAGAAGCAGTGACTGTTAAAACTCAGAAACCTGGCCAGGTGCGGTGGCTCATGCTTAGAATCCTGGCACTTTAGGAGGCCAAGGCGGGTGAATCACAAGATCAAGACCATCCTGGCCAACACGGTGAAATCCTGTCTCTACTAAAATACAAAAAATTGGCCAGGTGTGGTGGTATGCCCCTGTAGTCCCAGCTACTTGGGAGGCTGAGGCAGGGAATTGCTTGAATTCGGGAGGCAGAGGTTGCAGTGAGCCGAGATTGCTCCATTGCACTCCAGCCTGGTGACAGAGCAAGACTCCGTCTCAAAAAAAAAAAAAAACAAAAAAACCTCAGAAACCTGGAGAAGGGGATGGACCTCCTAGCTCAGATGGGTCCTGCTGCCTCTGGGGAGGGAAGGGAGAGAAGCACTGTGCTGTGGCCAACAGACTGCTATAGAAGTTCTAAAGAAGAAATCTTGCTGGAGCCATGCTGACCTAAATAGGAAGCAGGCAGGAAGTGGCTCCCTCCTTTAGGTTTCCCTTTAGCACTCCCCACCCCTAGAAAATACCTCAAGAGAGCAGCTGGCAAAGGAGAAATGGGCTGTTCAGGGCCTCCTCCCTGGTATCACAAGGTGGAGTGTACAAGGGTGGGCTTGGAGTTGGAGCTGGGAGAAAACAGTGTAATAATTGAAAATCTCAGAGGTTCCTTTTAGGTCAGAGTCTGTGAGTCAGATTCTGAATCCCAGGCAGAGAACTCTGTATGTGGGCTCTTGGGAGAGCCAGCATGTTTGGTGGAATGAGTCTGAGCATTGGAGTCACACAGATCTGGTTTATAATCTTATCTCTGACTCTTATCAGCTATGGGATATTGGATAAGATACTTTTAATTTCTCTGAACCTCATTTCCTCCTCTGTAAAATGAAGATACAGTACCAATACCCATCTCGCAGGGTTACTGTGATAATTAAACAAGAAGACACATGTAAAGTGCCAGGTGGGGATATGCACGGTAGCCATTATTTTTGTGAGGGGTTCTTGTTCAGTGATATCTGCTGATCGGCTTGTTCCCTTTGTTGGCTGCACATGTTGATGTGGGCCATTTTGTGTCTTCCACTGAGACATGGCTCTGTGAACTGTGGAGGGGAGCCTGGGCAGCAGGTTGGCAGTGGCCAAGGATTCTCATGCCAGCAGGGGCACCGGGGGCAGCATCTGCATGGCTGCTCTTGGCTTCTGGGAAGTGGCACTTCACCTAAACGGATCTTGTAGGCTGGTTCCTGAGTGAGTGTGTGTTCAGTGCGGGGCAGGGGGGATGTTCCCACGACTGTGCCAAGCCTGAGCTGCAGTGAGTGGGCTCTTGGATGCCCT
The DNA here is from genome assembly GCF_001604975.1 of Cebus imitator. Lineage (NCBI taxonomy): Eukaryota > Metazoa > Chordata > Mammalia > Primates > Cebidae > Cebus > Cebus imitator. Next base: position 879,450 of record NW_016107521.1, on the reverse strand, counting down.
TCAAACCAGAGGCAAGAATTTGATTTCCTAGGCAGAAATTCTATAAACTAACAGAATCATCTAGAATCTTTTTTCTCCACTCAATGGAGCTCCTATCCTTTCACATTTTTTGGGTGAGTTCTTAAACTAGAAATGATGTGGACACATAGAGTATTCACATTCTTGGAGCCATCAATAACTGGCTATTTACAAAGTACCGACTTTGTGCAAACTATTGTACAAGGTACTGTATATGCATTGTCTTGAATCCTACAAGGTAAGTTTTAGTTTCCTAACATTACATTCAAGGAAACCAAGGCACAGAGCTGGGAAATAAACTTGCCCAGGGTTTTCAAGTAGTATTAAGTGGAGTCAGGATTAGAACCCAAGTCTGTTGGATTCTCAGCCATTTTGTTTTACTCTTAAGCCAGCCTTTTCCCAGTGCTAGTTAAAAGTAGTACAAATGTAACTTAGAAAATTCCTGCACCTGTGGGTCACACAGTGGTAGATTACTTAGCAGTGCACCTAACATGGCTCCTTCCAACTCCCCATTGAAATAACAAAGTGGTTTAAATGGCATCTATTTAACAACCCCCATCTTTATCCAGTGTCTCAAGAAAATGCCTAAAATGCAAAGAAAATGATGAATACTCATAACCCAAATGGACAGTTTTGGGTGTGATTTAAATCTGCTATGGAGAATATTTTATTTAGCGAATGTTCCAAAAATTATTGGGGAGGAAGTCTATGTAACTTAAAATGTGTTTTTAACCCAAGACAAGGCAGTCAGGTTTTTATGGTAAAACAATTCACCTAAAAGGTCTATCTCTGACAATTTTTTTCCCTTTACGTCTAGGTAATTTTGTGATTGCTATAAGCATGATAGGCAATAGGATTAAGCAGCGCTATTTCTCAGAAGTGCCTGCACACAGCATAGCCACCCATCCCCTTCTAACAGATTCACCATAGGCTTAGCTAAAACAGGTTTTGCTAACAAATTTTGCTTGACATGTGAAAAGCTTCTGAAAATACAGATTTCCAAAAGTTGTAGGAAGAGGGAAGTTGGGTTGAAAAAAACAATTTACAGACTATATTTCTTTCACCCTGCATAAAAGAGCAGTATTATTTGCCCAAGAGAAGGTAGGAAATAGCTTGTTCTTGCCCCATTGACAGCTCCCTGCCCTGGAGGCCTCAGGTCTGTGCTAACAATATTATTCTAAATTGTATTTGGAAAAATTAACAGATGAGACTATTCAGGGATTTGTGTGTATGTGTGGGGGGAGGTGGCGGTGGTGGGTGGTAAGAAATAGTACCCAAGAGGGGTACTTTCACTATTTGTTATTTTAATAAATAATAGAAAATTAAAGTAATTAAGAGAGTGTATGACTTGGAAAAAATACTTGACAAATATACTTGGAATAGAATAGATGAGTTTGAAATGGACAAATGGATATGTGTATAATAAACGAATGGCAAAGCTGAAATATCTTAAGGGAGGAAGGATTATTCAATAAATTGTGCTGCAACAATAGATTGGAGGGCTGGGTGTGGTGGCTCACACTTGTAATCCTAGCACTTTGTGAGGCCGAGGCGGGAGATCATTTGAGCTCAGGAGTTCGAGACCAGTCTGGGCAACATAGTAGACCCTGTCTCTAAAAGAAGAAAAAAGAAAAAATTAAAAAATAGATTAGTATGGGAAAAATAAAATTATATCTTTACCTTACCTATTTCTCAAATTAATTCTAGGTTGTTTAAATAATTCATTGTAAAAAATGAAAGGAAAACATTTTAAGAGAGGAGTTTGCAAACTGAAAAGCAAAGAATAATCTTGAAAGGAAAATATTGATAGATTTATCTGTATTAAAAGATGAAGGTATATAAGTTATTTTATTCTTCTGGGAAGACCAAATGAGAGTAATTTGTATTAAAATGCTCTGCACACTGCAAAGTGGAATAACGTAAAAGTATTTGGAACCACTGATAGGAGGATGTAATTTTTTCATTTGGTGATCACAATCCAAATTCTTTCTCCCAACTTCCACCTGAGCATGCTAGAATTTAGTTCATTACAGCTGTTTTCCAAAACTTTTTATTAAAAAATTATTTTAAAGATAGGGTCTTCCTATGTTGCCCAGGCTGATTTTTAACTCCTAAGCTCAAGAGATCCTCCCACCTCGGCCTCCCAAAGTGCTGGGATTACAGGTGTGACCAATGCACCCAGCTCTAGAGCTGTTTTGTTTTAACAAACGCATAAATAGTAATTTGTTCCCTACTATAGTTTCACAGCAAAGATATTCATTACTAATTTGAGAATGAAAATAGCACCTAGGTAATGTATATGAATTCATTCTCCCAAATAGTTCCTACCTGAAGAACACAGGAATGCATTGGTGTGGATCCATAGGACTTGGAATTGCAGTAACACTGCCAACTCTCTGGAGTTGGTGAGGTTTCAGCGATGGGGAGGGGGTCCTGCAGAATGGAGACTGGGAATAGCTGCGGAACCCAGGAAAGGGACTGGGTGGAGCTGTGTTTTCTTAGAGAAAACAGCCTGGGCTTTGGAACAGGTAGTTGCGGGTTGAATCTTGACCCCTCACTCACAAATGAGTGTTTCTGGGCCAGTTACTTAATTTCTGTGTTCTGTTCAGAGAAGGTAATAATATGCCTGCCCTGGTTGGGTTCTCACAAGGATTAAATGATCATCCCAAGGCGGGGGAAAGTGTGTCAAGTGTGGAGTCAGTGTCCTGTGGGGTTCCCTTCTCCTTCCTTTCTTTGTCTTCTTCCAGCCCATTTGGTCCCAGCTCTCTATCCAATTTATTCTACAATCTTACCCTGAAAGCTGGGTCTGTGCTTGGCAATGATGTTGGGAATATGGTCAAGAAAAAGACATAGGGCCGGGCATGGAGGCTCACACCTGTAATCCCAGCACTTTGGGAGGCTGAGTGGGGAGGATGGCCCAAGAATGTGAGACCAGCCTGGGCAACATAGTGAGACCACAGGTCTAAAAAAGAAAGAAAAAGACATAGCTTAGGTCTTCAGGTAGCTTACAGTACAATACAGATGTGGGCACTTAAGGAGATAAGTCCAAAGCAAGGTGATGAGAAAGGATTACTGCAATTTTTTTGGGAGCTCCACGAAGGCAGTTCCTGGAGAGGCTGAGAAAACAATCGAGGAAAGGTTATCCTCAAAACTATGTAGGAATCAATGGCTCCAAATACTATGCAGGAACACCCACCTGTCTCCTCATTTCTTATTCCTCTCAGAGGCCTGAAGCTAACAACTGGGACCCACAGGGAAGATTTTCAGCAAGAGGGGCTGCAGCACTGTTAAGAAAGCTGGTAGCTTTTTCTGCTTCCTGAGCCTCCCCAGCAACTGACTGTCTCCTGTTCTCTTGCAAATTCCTAGCTAATTGCCCATCAAATTAGCTTTTCCCGGGAGGACACCCGTTCAACTTTACCCATGGGTGAGAGGCGGGCCGTAGTTCTGATCTCACACAAATAAGAGTGTACATAGCTTATCTTATTACAGTGATGAGGACTGTGGCCACAAACAGGATCAAGAAGAAGAGATTTACTTTCTCCAAAGTGATCTGTAGGGAAGTGGAGCAAGTAAGGTGAACAGAAAACATGGGGCTGGTGGCCTTGAGGAACGACCCCCGTGCAATGCCTGAGCTGCACGAGATGGTTTGCTGCTCACAGGTGGCTCCTTCATCCTTTGGAATGGATTAGGAGCCTCCGTCTTAGAGAGTGAATCATTGTGAACCCTGCTTCCTGGGTCATTGTTTCTCTTCTGCTGTGGCTTATGGGGCTATGGTTTTGCAGTGAGATGGTCTTTCTGTAGAGGTGCCTCTTCTATTGCTAGACTGCTTTAAGCAAATTTTTCTTATCATGAACACTAGTAGGTCTTCCTGTAGCTTCTACCCACTGGTCTTTATGCTGAGTCTAATCTGTCCTCACCTGCCACATTACCCACTGGATGCTTTCTGTGCACCAGTTGTACTCCTTACTTCGGGCTCATTAGATGGGAAGGCATTATTATTCCCATTCTGCAGAAGAAGAAATTGATTCAGAGAAGTTCAGCACCTTGCTTGAGGTCACAGAGCCAGTAGGTAGCCCAGTCATAATTTGAATACCTCTCTGTCTGACCCAAAAGCCTGTACTCTTACATCTGCACTGTGCTATGTTTTAAAACTTCCTTTATTTTTCGAAGTTAGAGATGAGGTGTCACTATATTGCCCAGGCTGGTCTCGAGCTCCTGGCCTCAAGCAGTCCTCCGGCCCCGTCCTCCCAAAGTGCTGGGATTACAGGTATGAACTATTGTTCCTGGCCTGAACATTTTTTTTTTGTGGTAAAATATACGTGACATAACATTTAACATTTTAGCCGTTTTTAAGTCTACAGTTCAGTGGTTTTAAGCACATTCACATTGTTTTACAGCCAGCAGCCATCTATTTTTTAAGGATTTAAAGACAGCAGGGCCATTCAAGTCTTTTGGTAGTGGGCCTCAAGATCATTAATTAAGATCGTTAATCTCTGTGTGTGGGCCTATGCACTTCTATTTGGTAAAAATGGCTTGGCGAATAATTATTTGGATGTAACTCAAGTGCATAACCAAATTTAGGAGTTTTTGAAATATTTATTGTCTTCTGTCAGAACTTCATAGTCTCTTATCTTCAGGAAATTAAACAAGAACATCTCACTATTATGTGGTTAATTACATTCTGTTTTAATTACAATTGCTAATTAATCCCAGCCTACCAGCTTGACATCTGGGTGCAGCAGGCCCACCAGGATAGTGGCAGGCAGGTAAATGCACCAGAGAGCTCCTGTGGGTTACTTAATTAGATAATTTAGTGGTCGCTAAGAACCTGGGCAGCTCACCTTGGGGGCAATAGGCATTACCAAGAAGGGTGGGTATCTAGATTCCCTGAACATTTTCTCTTCAGTTAGAATATCCTTGTTTTTCCCCATGAAGCATAGATTCCAAAGCCCTTTATTGAGTGCACTGCTCTCCAGCCTACTGGCTAACATTTCTCTCCAAGCATGGCATCTGGAATGAAACCCAATACTCCTACCACAATCCTGCCAGTACAGAGCAGAGCACAACCCCCTGGCCTCGGACAACATGCCTCCACCCATGATTACATCTCTGGCAGTGCCTTCGTGTTGCTGGCTTATATTGAGCTTGTAGTTGGTCCAGATTCCAAATCTTCATATGTATTATTGCAACACCAACCCTCTATACCGATGTCCTTGTGAATTGGCCTTTTGAACTCAAGTGTAAGACTCTACATCTTTCAAGGATGGATAAAATGTGCGTTGCTCATGCCCATGGACCTTTCTAACGTTAGAATCTTTCCTCTGAGTACAGATCTGGCCTCAGCATCCTTCCCAGCACAGTGCTTCGGTCATCTCTGATCATCTGTCAGAGTTGAGTATAAACCTCATAGTTTTCTTTGCTTTCCATTGACTTGTATTATATTTTATTTCATATTTAACCCATCATGGCAAAGGATTAATGCAGGTTCTTAAGAACAAGAAGACTAGTGATAGTCAAAGCATTAGAGCTTGATAGAATTAACATCACAAATGTTTAGAGAACTTGAAAGTTGATTGCAGCAAAAGTACAATGGCTTTTATTAGAAAAAGTAATTATTTTCTTACAGGCTAAGGCCTTATTTTGTGCACAGGTTATGCCAAAAACATAACTATTAGAGAAAATCACGATT
>NW_016107521.1:841357-873600 GCF_001604975.1 Cebus imitator | reverse complement strand
TCAGGCAATTCTCCTGCCTCAGCCTCCTGAGTAGCTGGGATTACAGGCACGCGCCACCATGCCCAGCTAATTTTTTGTATTTTTAGTAGAGACGGCGTTTCACCATGTTGACCAGGATGGTCTCGATCTCTTGACCTCGTGATCCACCCGCCTTTGCCTCCCAAAGTGCTGGGATTACAGGCTTGAGCCACCGCGCCCGGCCGAGATTCAGCTTCTTTCTGTTCCCACCACTCTTCCCTATCGCATCAGGCTGGCTTTAGATTCAGGAGAGGGAAGAGAGAAGGGGAGGAGGCATATTTCCTCCTCTCTTATTCCAAAAAACTCATGTGCAATATATTAATATCAGTTTTCAGTTTCTTCTTTTCTAAATAAAAATGATTAGGGAATGGAAGAGGGAGACGCTGGGTTGACAGCAGTTTATCTTGGTTAGGAGAGAATGGGGTTGGTTTGAAGTTTGGGGTTTTGCAAAGATACAGAAACTAATCTAACGAAGGAGCCTGCAGTATCCTGCAGCTACATACTATTTCTTCACGTTTGCAAAAGTCTCTGTGATTCACCAGGTTCAGTAAGCTAAAGCTTGATGAGTATATAAAATGCCTATTAGAGATGATAAAGCTGGACACAGATAACTGTTCTTTCAATATGCCCTAGTTTAGGTAGTTCAGGCATCTCATCTTGCAGTTGGGAGGGGTTTCCTCAAGTGCTCTTGACTTGGTGTCATTCTAATGTTGACAGAACATTTTCAGAACCTGGTTTCCAAGAGCTCACAGTTGTTAGAGGTTCAAGTTGCTATTCATCTCCTCCCTTTCTGCTTCTGACCAATGGGAAGCACACATAATGAATAATTGCAAGGGAAGAAAGTAACACTTGTCCTGAGGATAAGTTCCTCATACTCAAAGCAAACTCTGCTAAAAGCTGGGTTGGAGAGCCAGATGCTGACGTGCGTGCTTCCACCACTGAGCCCACATTCCAGTCATTAGACTCATGTGCTCAGCCAGATGAGCAAGTGGGCACGTGGGTAGCTTGGCTTGCAGAGCACACATCAAGTCACTTCTCTGCCCATCTACACAGCAGGAATACAGGCCTACCTTACCCACCCCAGCTGTAGGTAGAACAAGAAGAATGGAAGCTCTTCCCACCAAGGAGGGACTTCTCAGGGGTGCTTACCATGTAGGAGCAGTAATGGAAGAGATGGTCTTTACCACAGTGATGCCACCCGCCCGCCCACTCATCCATGATCCCTTTCCTCGGTGGGAAGTGAGTAAGGGGTAGGAGACACCAGAGAATTCTGTCCAACACTCTGAAGAGTGGGGAGAAGGCCCTTCGTCTACCAGTTGGGACTTACTACAAGCATAAATGTTCCTCCCCTCCCTGGCATCGGTTCTGAAAAGTACTGCTATTGTGCTATCCCTTGGAGAATGTCTTGTGATGTAATTTGAGAAATGATGAATGGGGAAGCAAACTTGAGCTAAAAAGATGTTGGATTTTTTCCCCTATTGCCTGTTTACTTGCAGAAAAGATGCTGGAATTTTGACTGGAGAAAAATGTTATGACTGGAGAGCTCCTCATGGATAATCTGCAAGTCACTCTTTGGTTTATGTAAGGCAGCACCTGTGCCTCTGTGCTGATGGTGCAGATGTAGTAATGACCACGCTGAAATGCCAGCTGCAGGCCTGGGATTTAGGGAGCCTCTGTCCTCCCTGGAGTAGGGGTGGGGGAAGTCCAGCTTAAAAAAAACAAACATATGAGAGATTGGTGTGGAGAGACTGAAAAGTCTGTGACTACTTGCCTTGTGAAAATTACCTTTTGTTTCTGAAGCAATATTATTTGTGAGGAAAATGAAACTTTTCCCAGTGTGAGAACTTTTCTTTTTGTATTTGAATTTTGTATTGGAATGCGCTATGGCAATGTTTGATAAAAACCATGAATGAATTTGGGAATTAGGCCAAGTCAGGTTTAGGATCTGGCTCTGTTACCTATCTGGGGGACCTTGGCTATTACTTCACTTCTCTGAGCCTTGGTTTCCTCATTTAGAGTGAGGACAGTTATAGCCACCAGTCAGGGTTGTTGCACAAATTACAGATATTTAGTAAATAAGAATGAATTTTGATGATGATTATTATTTTTTTTTTCCTAAATGCTTTACCCTGTATCACAGTGGGTAGATTTGCAAGCTTTATTTTTGCACAAAACAAAATCCAGGGGGATATTTGTTTCTTTATGTGGTCAGAAAAACTAGGTCAGATTTTAAAGTGGGAATTAGGAGATCATGTCCCAGAGAAATCCTTTCTGATCTGTATTGGTTTTTCTAGAGAATTAGAACATCCAAACATTTGCAGATTCACTGGAGGCTGCATTGTACTGCCAGATGTGGTTATGGTGATGGAATACTGCCCAAAGGGAAGCTTGATGGATGTTCTGCTCAATGATGACACCTCTCTCAACTGGGGTTTTTGGTAAGAGCCAGGCATTTCAGTAGCAGGAGTCACAACCAGTGAAGCTCTTCTTTGATCGACATTCCTAAGGCTTATTGCCATGTGAATGCATTATCTTGGAATGAATTATTCTGGAAGTGAATGCAATATTTTGTGTTATATCTTGGGGCATGGATGGATGGGTTGTTATATCTAGACAGGGAAGACTAGAGGGAACAGGATTTTGAATGAGATCCCTCTCCTTCAATGGGTGCCCAGGGAAGACCTGGCTAAATAGAACATTCTGTTTAGAACATTCTGTTTGGCATAGCTATAGGCAACAGCAAATAGTCCTGACAAGACGGGCAGTGGTGGGTCTTATTAATTTATCTAACAAACACTGTGCTGGACACTGTAGTTAATAAAAATAAATAAGAAAGATTTTCTGCCTTCAAGAATGTCTTGGTCCGTTGGGGAAGGCAACTAAGCAGAGTTATAGAACAGAGAGTTCCTAGGGGTATATTAGGTGCACGTGAGTGGCATTGAGCCCAGACTGGGGATGGGAAATGGGGCTTGGAAGGTTTCCTACTGGAGGTGAGCTGGGGAAGGGGAGACATTTCCTCTTGTTGTTTTTTTGACAGTAGCCATTCTAGCTGGGGTGAGATGATATTTCATTATGGTTGTGATTGGTGTTTCCCTTCCTCTTCTCAAATACAATCAGTGACAGAGATTTGGTTACCTGAACTCTGGGATACAAGTGGAGAACGGGCCAGGAGGTCAAGCCAGGCCAGCAGGTCAAGCCAGAATTTATGTGGGCACAAAATTGAGGATGGCCCAGAAGCTGGGGTAATCCTCACAGAGTCCAACAGTGTTAGGCTGGAGGTCTTGAAATCCCTTCTGCCTTGGATCGGGATTGGCACTAGAACCTTCCAGATAAGGCACTTTGGTGGTAGCTGTGGGGAAGTAAGGCAGACAGACTTGGATCCTGTTGGCTACTCTTCTGGATGACACTTTCCTTTTGAAAACACTTTCAGGTTCAGGAAGCAAATGAGGTGGAACCTAATAGAACTCTTAGAAAATTGAATTCAAGGAGTTTCTAAACATACATGTGCATGATACTATGCTTCTCTCTTCTTTCTCCTCCTTGTCCTGCTTTCTTTTTCTTAATTTCTTCCTCTAACTCCTTCTTTTCCTTTTCTCTATTCATATTTGTTGAGGGAGCACCATTGAGAAGTCAATTACTTATGCTATGTAAATTCCTCCTAAAAGATGTAGGGAGCTTTGTTTTTGTGGCAAAAGTTTATTTTTTTTGTTCTGGAATTGATTAAAGTATGACCTTCCTAAGAACCCTGGAGGCCCGAGTCCTGTACTCAGCTCACATGGAATCCTTTGGCACATCCAGGTTTTCCTTTGCCTTGGTTGTTGCACAAGGAATGGCCTGTCTTCATCAGTGCAAGATGTACCGTGGGAAGCTAAAATCTACTAACTATGTGATTGATGGTTGCTGGTTTGTAAAATTTCAGGCAAAGGGAAAAGCATCATATTGGTATACATGCTTTCTTAGCAACAGAGTATGTTTCCTCCCAGAATCACTTTTTAGATGTGGTCTGCTTGGTTTTGACGATAGCCATCATTTATGGAACTATACGAAAGGTCAGTGTTGGGGAGGTGGGGGAGTGTCAGCAAATTACATCCCACAGCCTTTTTTGTTGTTGTTCTGCAGCCTGTTTTGGTAAAGACAATTTTATTGGAACATAGCTATGCTCATTTGTTTACGTGTTGTCTGTGGCTGCTTTTGTGCTACAACAGCAGATTTGAGTAGTTGCTACAGAGACTGTATGGCTCACAAAGCCTAAAATATTTATCATCTGGCCATTAAAGAAAAAGTTTGCAGACTACTGTTTGGTGGCAATTGTTGTACGTGGTTGCCATATATGGCTGCTTAGGCTGTGCACTGCACGAGCACTAGCGTGAATGGCACTCGCTGGGGTTGTGCAGTGGTCCTGGCATTGAACATGTGCATTTGTTGGGCATAGGCTAAAGTTGCTTATAAGCAATATAATAGGGTACTTGAAATTTACTTTAAAATACTGCAGCAAAACAAAGCATGCCAACTTTGGGGGGAATGTAGGTAGAACACAAATGATGGAATTTTGTCATTGTTGAATCTAGATGATGGGTACATGGGTTTATTATACGATCTCTTTATTTTTACATATGTTTGAAATCTTTTTTTTTTTTTTTTTTGAGTTGGAGTTTCACTCTTGTTGCCCAGGCTGGAATGCAATGGTGTGATCTTGGCTCACTTTAGCCTCTGCCTCCCGGGTTCAGGTGATTCTCTGGCCTCAGCCTCCCAAGTAGCTGGGATTACAGATGCCCGTCACCATGCTTAGCTAATTTTTGTACTTTTAGTAGAGACGGGGTTTCGCCATGTCGGTCAGGCTGGCCTTGAACTCCTCACCTCAGGTGATCCACCTGCCTCGGCCTCCCAAAGCGTGTGATTATAGGTGTGAGCTACTGTGCCTGGCCTGAAATCTTTTATAATAAAAAAAGTTAAGATGAAAAAAAAGACATGGGTCAGTGATGGATAAAGATTAAGTCCAAGAGGAGATTGGTGGGCAGACCAGGATTGTCACAGTAATCCTCTTAAATACAATCATGCAGATAATCTGGAGTTCATGAATTAGTGCTTTGATTTGGGCAGTGCTCTTTGAATGAAAATGGACTAATTTTTTCCACATTATCTGCTTCCTTCCCATATGCATAACCTTTATATCTAAGTTTAGTTAGGCACACACTTTTTCTTTAGTAAACTCTCAGGTGATTATGATTCCACTTTCCTTACTTGGTCAGTTCTTCATTGTCATCCTTCATGGACTTCACATGGAGCTAAATCACAAAGACATTTAGGTCAAGGATGATGATGATGATACTTGTGGTACTTTCTAGTTTTATAAGGTCATATATCCCCAATGAAAAGCATGTTTCTTCTCTTTAATGGTAAACTTTGGTTTGCAATTGTACAGAAAATAAGACTTCAATGCATGACGTGGTTCATACCAACAGTGCCCAAAACAGATGCATCTAGCCCCAGAAACTTACTTCATGTTGGATTGTGAACCTCCTGCTTCAGGAGATGTGTACAAATAGCTCTTCGTCTCTTCATTTTTTCCTCCTCTCATTGTCCCTTCTTTCTTTAATTACACTTGATGAAGATTTATTATGAGCAAAGCATAGTTCTGGGCACTAGAAACAAACAAACAAACAAAAATTAAGACTGGTTCTTCCCTTGGGGAATAGATGGAACCAGAGGAGTAAGCCAGTGAAGACCATGGTGGTAAGTGCTAAGAGGGAGGATCTCTGGTGCTAGAGATGAGTAGGGTAGCTAAGGAAATGATAGAAATAATAATAATGAAAATAGCTAACAATTATTGGACATGTATTTGCCAGGCACTTTGTTAAGTGCTCTGTATCATGACTTTATGTAATCCTTACAGCAAACTTGCAAAGCATATACTGTTTTCACCTCTGTCACGTAGGAATCTGTAGGTTACATAGTGATGAGTGGCAGAGTGGGGATTCAGAACCAGGTCAAAGCCATCCTATCCAATGTGCTACAGCACTCAGAACAGAAGGAACTTCCTGGGCAGAGACTCAGAGGTTTAGCAGTATAGTGCTCACTAACTCTTTAGGAATTCATACAAGATTGGCTAAGAATGAGAAATGTAAGGTTATTATTTCCTATTGCAAGATAATAAAAGTATCTCTAAGCTCAAAATAGTTATGGCATAACATCAATTTTGATCTCTTACAGACACAATCTCAGGTTATTAGACAAGTCTGAAGGAAAAATAGAGGACTAAAAATTTAGAATGTATATTCTTATAAAAAAGGTTTAATTTTCATTTCTGTCTATTGTCCCAGAGAAAAATTAAATGGGCAGAATGAAACTTCAATCTTTTAATGGAGAGATGAGTAGGCTTAGCATGACTCTACTAGGTTGAATGTGGGAATCTTAGGGTTGGAAGCTTAGAAGCTCTATATTGTCTATAAGTAGAGAAAATATTATACATACATACACATTTAGCATTAGTGTAATTATTCATGATGAACACTTAGCAGATGAATTAAAAATCTTCTCTTTTGTAGAAATATTTTAAAAGTTCAGAAAGAAAAGCAGGCAGAAAAAGGTGGAAGAAGCCGACTCGCTGAGTCTTCCGGTCTTCACCTTTCTCTGCTGCTGGATGCTTCCTGCCCTTGAACATCAGACTACAAGTTCTTCAGCTTTTGGACTCTTGGATTTACACCAGTGGTTTGTCAGGGGCTCTTGGGCCTTTAGCCACAGTCCAAAGGCTGCACTGTCAGCTTCCTTACTTTTGAGGTTTTGGGACTCGGACTGGCTTCCTTGCTCCTCAGCTTATAGACAGCCTATCGTGAGACTTCACCTTGTGATCATGTGAGTCAATTCTCCTAATAAACTCCCCTTCATATTTACATATATCCTATTAGTTTGTCCCTCTAGAGAACCCTGACTAATACAGATTTTGGTACTAGGAATGGTTCTAGAGGAACAGAGTCTTAAGGATGAATTTCTTTTTTTTTTTTCATTAGGATGAATTTCTTTAGTTGGTTTTGGGTTTCTAAAGTTGGCTGCTTAAGCTGATTAGACCTGAAAATGCTGAGGACTCTACTTCTAATAGTATAGCGAATACTGATAGTCTTTGGCATGAACTGTTTAGAGAGTTATGCAAAATAAACATATCTGATACTCCTGATTCACTGCTCTTGAGAGGCAAGGAGTTTAGTGACTCTATACATAATACCTTTGACCATATGTGGAGAACCAAGGAATGTAATGAAGTTGGTTGGTTGGTCCTAAGTTTGCTTGACAAAGTAATGAAAGAAACTGTTGAACTCAGGGATTCTAACTCCTGGCTCCAGAAGCACATACTGAGCCTTAAGTCTTCTAGGATTGCCCTGAGTGAGAGTCTTATCTCTTGTAGACAAAGGGCTGAAATTGTGGAAAATCACACACAAGCTTTTATCATGCAAGTGGCTGACCTGCAACAAAAGGTGCATGCCCAGTCTCACCAGATGTCTACTGTTAAAGTGAGGGCATTGATTGGAAAAGAATGGGACCCTGCAACTCAGAATGGGGACGTATATGAGGACCCTGGCAAGGCTGTCGCCAATGAGCCTGTAAACTGTGATGAGCCTTTTTTGACAGGAAGCAGCCTCCCCACCTACCATTTAGGAAGGGGAATTACTTCTTGGCTGCCTCTGCTGACATCTGGTGAAGGTGTGAATGTTAGTGTCATGACGCTCCAAGACTTGATGGGTCTTGGGAGGCACCAGAGCCAGTGGCTTCCCAGCTTTGTCGCTAAGAACCTTTTTTCCAGTTGGATGACAACACTCAGAGGACTGGGCATCAGTGAAAGGAGTCAAACCGTGACTTGCTTTGTTCCTTCTTTCTTTGTTCCTTGCCATAAAACCAAACCAGTCAAATGAACAAAACAAACACGTATTTTAAAAAGATAGAAATGGATTTGGGACCATGTTATAGGTTCTGAGAAGCTGACTATTGCTGTCTTCCAGGAGCTGAGGGCACAGATAAAGTTTACATTGTCAGGACGAGATATGTGAGAATAACCATGAGAAAGTTAGGAAAGGACTGGAAAATTATAATTCAATAGCTTGATATTGCTGCATGATTCCATTTACATAAAGGACAAATACAGGCAAAACTAACCTCAGTTGTTGGAAGTGAATATAGTGGTTACCCTGTGATGTTTATGTGTGCGCAGTGACTGGAATGGAGCTTGAAGAGGGCTCTGGGGGGCTGGAGTCTGGGAGCTGGTGCCATAAGTGTGTTCAGTTTATAAAAATTCATCAGGTGGTACACTTATGCTTTGTGCACTTTTAAATATAAACTTCAATGAAAAGTTAAAAAATTAGTATAATACTATTACCAGGATAGACAGAAAGATAAAGAGATAAGAACAGGTAATCCTGGCCGGGCGTGGTGGCTCGCACCTGTAATCTCACCACTTTGGGAGGCTGAGGGGGACAGATCACTTGTGGTCTGGAGCTCAAGACCAGCCTGGCCAACATGGTGAAACTCTGTCTGTACTCAGAATATGAAAATTAGCTGGGTGTGATGGCACATGCCTGAAGTCCCAGCTACTCGGGAAGCTGAGGCAGGAGAATGGCTTGAACTCAGGAGGCAGAGGTTGTAGTGAGCCGAGATTGTGCCACCGTACTCCAGCCTGGGCTATTGAGTGAGACTCCATCACCAAAAACAAACAAACAAACAAACAAACAGAATAGATAATCCTGAAATGGATCTAATAAAAATGGAAAAATTGGAATCTCAAGTAAGTGAGGAAAGAAGAGATTGTTTAAATAAAGGATTCAGGACAACTGTCTGATCTTTTGGCAAAAAATAACATCAGATCCCTTCACCAGAATTCATTTGGGACAGCTTTATACTTTCAGTATGAGAAAAGTGAAACTTTAGAAGCACTAGAAGGAAATACCCACATGTGATTATATAACACCAGAGTGAAAATTAACAGGCAAATGAGTAATTGGGAAAAGTTATTTTTAACATTATCTCTTATTAGTATAACTAACAAAAGTGTTCAGGCTGATTTTGATAGTCTAGTGAATCTTAATAATGTAAATGTCATAATGAATAACTTCTAATCTATAATCATAGACAAATTTATGGACAATTAAGTTTATTTTTAAATATGACATATGTACAAATGAATCTGATTTATTTGGAAGAAATGCTTACCCTTTTTTTCTTTATAATTATGACCTGGTAGAATTCAGAAATGTGGGTATAGCCAGGCTCACCTTGGTCGTGTCTCCTACTGTCTCTGCCAGCAGCGGCGCTGCTCTCACAGGGGAAGGGTTAGATGTGTGAGTTTTTAATTTGCTGTGGATGAGAGATTTTACATCAAAATGAGCTGTGCATCTTTTTGCAGCTGCTGTCATTTTGTTGGAGATTGCCACATCAAGCGACCCAGTCTCAGTAAGACTCTATTAAACACATTTTCAAGTGAACCATCAAGGAGTCTGTTTCTCAGTTGTTTAGCTGTGAACAGTGTGCCCTGCCCTAGCCAGAGAATTATGTTGTGTCTGATTTGTTCATATATGATTAAGAAAGAATAAGATATATATGTCTATATCTATATATGCATACACAGATATATATATATACATCCATAGATAGACATATGTATGTTAGTATATATTTAGAATAGTATATGCTTTTGGTTTGAAAAACTCTCCTACTAAAAAGTCTTCTGGGTATTAGGGTGAGTTTCCCCTATCCAGATTTAAGTATGTTGAGTTGAAGGAGACCATAACTAATAAATAAAATAAAAATGCTCTGGCTGTATCTGGACCATGGGATCCTTTGGGACTTGTTTCATTTGACCACATTCCAATCATAGTGATTTTGAGCATGGATTTTGTTCTCCAGGATGTGAATCATCAAATAAATTCTTCTGTTAGGTTTTGTTTATTTATTTTAAGAAATTTACCTCCAGGTTTATAAATTCTTATGGGTCAGAAATATACACATTTTCAATACAGATCAAAACTGTCATAAAACTGTTATTTATAAGAGAAATAGGAGATGAGTGAGGTAGGGCCTGGTTCTTTGAAATTGTTTTTCATTGCATTATTTAAAATGTAAAACCCTTGGGAATTGTGTATGTTAAGCAATAGTTTCATGTACTTCTAACTGCCATTTAACAGATAAATTAGGGGATGTGGGAATGTCAACCAGCACAAGCTAACATTATTAATTGATCTTGCTGCTTTACTTATTTATTTATTTTTTGAGATAGTGTCTCACTTTGTCACCCAGGCTGGAGCGTAGTGGTGTGATTGTGGCTCACTGCAGCCTCAACCTCCTGGGCTCAAGACATCCTCCCACCTCAGTCTCCTGAATAGCTGGTACTATAGGCACATGCCACTGTGCCTAGCTGATTCATTTATTTTTTGTAGAGACAAGGTCTCCCTCTGTTGCCCAGGCTGGTCTTATCTTGCTCCTTTTAAATAAATGCAAGGAGGAGCAGAAGGAGAGATGAAGTATATAATAAGAAAAATATGGCTGGGCACGGTGGCTCATGCCTGTTGTAATCCCAGCACTTTCGAAGGCCAAGGAGGGTGGATCACCTGAGGTCAGGAGTTTGAGCCCAGCCTGGCCAACATGGTTGAAACCCTGTCTCTACTAAAAAGTACAAAATTAGCCAAGCATGGTGGCGCTCGCTTGTAATCCTAGCTACTTGGCAGGCTGGCACAGGAAAATTGCTTGAACCCAGGAGGTGAAGGTTGCAGTGAGCTGAGATCACGACACTGCACTCTAGCCTGGGGCAAGAAGAGCAAAACTTGCTTCAAAAAAAGAAGAAAAAGAAAATCTGCCTCAATGTTCAGATCAGAAAAATCATGACATTTTGACCATAATGGAGAATTCACTTTATGCCAATTATGACATTATTTGGGTTCACACACTGTTCCAGTTTCCCCCAATCATCTGGTTACCACCAGCTGCAATATATGTTTAAGTAAATTAATTTTCAATAACCTTGTAGTTGCAATTTAAGTGTAGTTCCACAGAGACCCAAAACCAAACCAAACAAAAATCTACCATTCTTCATGAGGGTTGCATCATAATGGTCACCATTTGTTGTATGCATCTGAAAGTGGACTCTCTCAGACAAGTGCAAATGAGTGAGGTCACTTCTATACAGAGCAATAAGCATATATGGAACTAGTCTGTCAGGGCCCAGGCTGACTGCACCCTGTCCTCCGTGGGAGGGAGCTGAGTATGTGTGTGGGGAGTAAGGGACCAACCAGTGTTGTTAGAAGCCATCAGTCTGTGCTGGGGAGCCCTGGGGATGGGCTGGATGTATAGGAGGGGCCTTTTGGAGGAGATTCATAAGTGCCGGGTTGTGGAAGTTGCAGTTGATTAGAAAGGAGCACTGATAACTCTTAAATGGTGGGAATGACACAGTGGAAAGAAGGAGAAACACATGGGTGGCAGAATCGACTTTTCTTTCCTTCATGGTTAACTAAGGCACTTAGGAAAGTCTCTAGAGTGGATTTCATATAAGGAAGCCTAATTCACAGTGTAATTCCTAGTGCTGTTTAACAGATAAATGGATATACTTGCTAATTTGACACCCCCCACCTTTTTTTTTTTTTTCCTGTCAGGAGGAGACTCAGGGGTTGAATCAACTGTCTTAGCTTTACCTTTGGGGACATCTGGAAGTCACCTTATAAATTATTTATTTGTGCCATTTTATTTTCAGATGAGGCAATGGAGATTAAGAGACGCTCTTTAAGACTCCAGGTCACTCTTTCATTCCCATTTAGTTCTCTGGTGGAAGAATATAAATTCAGCCCTGGGCTCCCCATTCCTCTGTCTCCAACACTGCTTCCATTATGATTTTGGGTGATGTCAGTATCCCTAAGGATGATGTGTCCAATATCTGGCCCATCGGTTCTTTGACCCCATCTTCTCCCATGATCATGTCCTTCATTTTGCCGCAGATACTCATTCTGTATAACAGTGAGATAGTTTCATTACCCATCATTGGATCCTCTTCACAATCTCAATGTCAACATTTTACTCTTTGGTCTCCTGCTCCTATTTTTCTAGCAAATTCCCTTTAGTTTTCCAGTTCCGCCAATGGATCAGGCTGGGATGCCCAACCCCTTGACTCGACTGCCTCTCACTCTCTCCCATGCCTCCTTTTCCTCACCTGGCTTAGATTCCATGGTCCATGATTGATACAGACTCACTTGCCTGTGCTCTCTTATTCCGTTGTCTTAATATCAACTGTAGCATTAAATATGTTTGGTTGATCATTGTTTACTTTCTTCACCCAACCCAGACTATACACTCTTTGCTCCTTACCATAGTCCAAGTGCCCAGAACATAGTTGGCACAAGGTAGGTGCTCAATAAATATTAGTTGAATGAATGAATAAATAAATCAGTGAAGGTGAGAGCACCTTTCAGAGGGGTTAAATTACATTTTTGCTCTAGAGTAGTTGAGCACATGCTTCTGTTGTAATTATTTAGAATGCTATGTTATTTCTATTTTTCTTTTCTCCCCTCCCATAGAAAAAAGAGCCTTTTTCCAAAGAGTCTCCCTTTTGAGGAGCTGATCATAGAGAAGCCTGAGAATCACTATCCTTGCCCCTCAGGGTATGCAGAGGGCAGGTGGTAAGGAGGGAAAGGGTATTTGATGGATACTAATTCAGAAGGCATCCCAATGTCTAACCACAGCTCATGGTTATGTCTTGGAAAGAGAGTAAACTGTTGCCTTAAGTAACAACTTCTTGGTGTCTTTCTGGCTTTTTGGAATCTACCTCCAGGTGCAGATGATTCAGTAGGCAATCGGAATATGTGTTAGGAGCTTGGGATAGAGGTTTAGATGGAGGGAGAAATTTGGGAATCAGCGCTGTAGAGCTATAATGCAGATGTGGATGAAGATGTAACTTTCTCAGGGAGAATGTTCATAAAGAAAAGAGCAGAGAGAGGAGCCATGGCAGAATCCTGAGACGTAAGCCCAGCATTCCCAGAGAGAGAGCGAGCTCTGGTGCCATCAAAACATGATGACAAAGTGACACATGATGAAACAAAGCAAGCACATCTGCATATGCAGCATGCTCCATCATAGACACAGCTATGATGCCGAACACCTGTTACTTGGGGATTTAGACACACATAAAAGCTTATTGTAATTTGTCTAATTGATAAGAATTAATTTACTAAAACAGAAAATGAGAACTGTAACTTTGAAAGGGAGAGGGGTGGAGTGGAAAGGGCCAGCCAGTGGTATTACAAAGCCTTTTTTTTTTTTTGAGATGGGGTCTTACTCTGTCACCCTCGCTAGAGTGCAGTGGTGCAATCTTGGTTCACTGCAACCTCTGCCCACTGGGCTCAAGTGATCCTCCCACCAGAGCTTCCCAAGTAGCTGGGACCACAGGTGCCATGCTGCCCAGCTAATTTTTGTATTTTTGGTAAAGACAGGGTCTCACCATGTTACCCAGGCTGGTCTTGAACTCCTGAGCTCAAGCAATCTTCCTGCCTCGACCTTACAAAGCCCTTTAATCTAGCTCCAGCCATGGCATTAATTGCCCTCATGAGCTCAAATCCCAGGCCTCTGGCATTCTAGCATCTCTGGGCCTTAGTTTTCTCATCTTTGTTTATTTAGTTTTATATTTTTTGAGACAGGGTCTCGCTCTATCACCCAGGCAGTCTGGACCTCCCAGGCTCAAGTGATCCTCCCACTTCAGTCTCCAGAGTAGCTGGGACCACAGGCATGCACCACCATGTCTAATTAATCATTAAACATTTTTTTGTAGTGACAGGGTCTCGCTATGTTGCTCAGGCTGGTCTCAAACTCCTGAGTTCAAGCAATCCTCCTATCTTGGTCTCCCAAAGTGTTGGTATCACGGGTGTGAGTCACTGCTCCTGGCCAGTTTTCTTATCTTTAAAATAAAAAAAATGGTTACTACATCAATGAGTCCAAGGGCAGACATAAGTAGCATATCAGAATTGGGAACAATCCCCCGTTAAAGCATGCGTCATCTGTCATCTGAAAAAGCATACTGGATTTTATCATCAAGTTTTGTATTTGTAAAATGAACAAAAACATACACCTTGATTTTGGAGTTACTGAAAGTAAAGCTCAACCAAATTTTCTTGGCTGATGGGACTAAGGTCAAAAGAGACAGAGAAGCCTGGGACTAGATGATTTACAAATGGTTCGATTCTGCAACTCCATTTAGAATACTGATAAATCAGTGTTTGATTACTATTTTTAATCACTGCACTTTATTAGGAGGTGCAGGAAAAACAGCTCATACCAATGACCTGTGTTTCAGCAAGTCAAGAAGCTTTAAACCAAATAAATCCCAACAAAGATAGTGTGGCAGACATGATGATGCCCTTGGCAAGCTTTCCTCATGAACTGTACACAAGTAGCTGATTGAGCATCACTTGCTCAGGTATGGATTTGCCATAGCATTCCGGGCAAGGCTCAGTGGTATACCCCCCTCACAGGGAGCACTCAGCTGGTCCCAAGCAGATAATAATTACAAACTCAGAAGCTCCCTATTGAAATTCCCCTGCCTCCTAGGAGCTTTCAAAGAGTCAGAGATTATTAATATACAGGGAACAATGTGTTCCTATGAAGTACTTTCCCTTTGTGATTAATGCTTAGATGGAGAAGTACAGCAAACACCTGAAAGCATTTGTGGCAGAAAGGACCCATGACTTAATGCATGAAAAACACAAAATGGACCACCTGCTCTGTAGTAAGTAATGCCATATTGAAGTTACAATGCCGATAATAAAATCTGAATTGGCTAGTTCACACATTTCTACTTAACTTGTTTCTCTGAAGTGTTCTTTTCTGAGAGCTAATTGTTGAAGCCTTGGAAATGACAATTTTATATCTTAGTTTTAGAATTTTATGTTCTGCTTACATGGATTTTTAAGGGTTAGTTCCCATTTGTACTAGGATTTCAGTAATTCTCATTCCCTTTAGCAGAAGTTACTGTGTGTCAAAGGGTGAAGGTAAAAGACAAATCTTTACCTCGAATGCCAAGGAAATAATTGAATACCAGCCCTGGATCTCAGGCAGCTGTGCATGAGTTTTGCAAGAAATTGTCCAGACTCTGAGGAAGTACAGCCGGGAGAGCAGCCCTCCTTGGAGGCTGCAGGGCAGATGTTCAGGCAGGTTGAGGATTCCTACTCCCGTGGTGGAAGGAAAACCTATGACATAGACACGGATCAGAGCTTGGGTTCTGAAGTGAACTGGAACTGGACAAGTATCCCAACTTTCTTCTAGCTTCATGACCCTTGGGCAAGTCATTTTGAGAGCTTCAGTTTCTTTATCCTATGAAATAGGGTTAGAAACGATACCTACTCCATAGGAGTATCGTTCATATTACATGAGTTAATGCATGTAACACTTAGCAAATACTTTGTACAAATAGAGTAATAGATACTATCACTATTATTATTTGCAAGTGAATTGACTAGGATCTTTGTTTTTTGTTTGTTTGGTTTTTTTTTTGGAATGGAGTTTTGCTCTTGTTGCCCAGGCTGGAGTAAAATGGCACGATCTTGGCCCACTGCAACCTTTGCCTCCTGGGTTCAAGCAATTTTCCTGCCCCAGCCTCCTGAGTAGTTGGGATTACAGACATGCGCCACTATGCCCTGCTAATTTTCTGTATTTTTAGCAGAGACGGGGTTTCTCCATATTGGTCAGGCTGGTCTCGAACTCCTGACCTCAGGTGATCCGCCTGCCTCAGCCCCTCAAAATGGTGGGATTACAGGTGTGAGCCACCACGCCTGGCTGGATCTTTGCTTTAATGATCTGCCAAACCAAGGAAGAAAGTCAGCAGCAGGTATCTGGCAGAGAGAGTGGCTGTCGCATCCCCAGGCTTAGGTGCTGGTTTGGTTTGGCTCTGTGTCCTCACCCAAATCTCATCTTGAATTGTAATCACTGTTTTTGGAGGTAGGGACCTGATAGGAGGTGATTGGAACATGGGGGTGGTTTCCCCCATCCTGTTCTCATAATAATCAGGGAGTTCTCACAAGAACTGATGGTTTTAAAAGTATTTAGCAATTCCTTCTTCCTTCACTCTCTCTCTTGTTGCCTTGTGAAGAATGTGTCTGCTTTCCCTTTGCCTTCTGCCATGCTTGTAAGTTTCCTGAGGCCTCTCCAGCCATGCAGAACTGTGAGTCAATTAAATCTTGTTCCTTTATAAATTACCCAGTCTTGGCATTTCTTTATAGCAGTGTGAAAACAGACTAACACAGGTACCTACGCAAGGTCCACCAGCATCTAAATAGATTGTTCCCATTATCTCCAGGTCCAAAGTTTTCTGTCCTCTACCCTGGTTTATAATCTTGTTGGGTGGGCTAGGGTTGCCCAGAATGTACCAGGCATAGAGGTTCCTCATGTGTTATTGTAGAATGCCCAGCTCCTCCTTGCACAGAATTTCTCAATTCTGGCTGCACATTACCATCCTCTGGGGGCTTTTATAATAAACTAATGCCTATGCCCTACCTCTCAGATATTCTGCTATCATTATTTGGGGAGAAGATTCAGGCATTGGTATTTTAAAAGCTCACTCATGGATTCTAATGTGCAACCAGCTTGGAAAACTACAGACTAGCAGTTTAATAAGTAAACGAAGCATTGCTTTAATGCAATAAAATGAGTAAACATCTGGTAGCATGATAATTGCTAAACCCATAATTCTTTAGTAACCAATAGGGATAATTGGTTCTTCTTTTGACCTCTTTCCAGCACTGGACATGGCTGACCTCTGTTTTCTTTTTGAAACTTTCTCTTCCTGCACCTTCTCTCCTGGTTCACCTCCTACTGCTCAGCTTGTTCCTTCTCAGTCTTTTTGCAGCTTTGTATCTTTCATACACCTTGAACACTGACAGTTTTTTTGGGAGGTCTATTCCTGGTATGCTTTTTATTAATTCTAAACTCTGATTTAGGCTGGGCATGGTGGCTCAAGTCTGTTATCCCAGCACTTTGGGAGGCTGAGGTGGGTCGATCACCTGAGGTCAGGAGTTCGAGACCAGCCTGACCAATATGGTGAAACACAGTCTTTACTAAAAATACAAAAATTAGCTGGGTGTGGTGGTGTGTGCCTGTAGTCCCAGCTACTTGGGAGGCTGAGACAGGAGAATTGCTTGAACCCGGGAGGTGATGGTTGCAGTGAACTGAGCTTGCACCACTGCACTCTAGCCTGGGTGACAGAGCAAGACTCCATCTCAAAACAAACAAACAAACTTTCTGATTTAGTTCAGCCCCCAGTTTCCACCACCACCTATATATGCCAATGATTTCCATACTTGAAGTTTTAAGCCTCCATCTATCTTGGGATCCAGATATGTCATTCCAGCATTGGATATTTCTGAGCCACCAGAACTGTAGCTGTTCAGTGATTTTTTTTATCTATCCGTAATTGCCAAGATGGTCATTACTAATCTTTACTGCTTTCATCACTTTTAAATCTCATCTCTCCTCATTCCCAGCGAATCACCTGGCTTCACCAGCATGTCTTATAGGTTTTAAGTATGTCTTCACCACCATGTCTTATAGGTTCTAAAGTATGAAACTGACTGACTTCCAACTATCATGAAACTTACCAAATAAAGGCCCATCTCTACCTCATTTCTTATGCTGCAAACAGAAGAGCTGTGCCATCCACTTTCTGAGGCCAATCTCTTCACTTGGGTTCTGGAACCCATCCTTCTGCTTCATTTTATTTAGACATTGAACAAATACTTACTAATTATCTGCTATGTGTTAGGTACTGTAATAGGCAGATAATACAGCGGTTCACAAGGACTGATAGTCTAGTGGAGGAAGACAGAAAAGGCGCCGACTAGTGAATAAATGTGTGATACATCAGGCGATGATAAATGCAAAGAGAATAAAGCCATGTAAGGAGTTAAGAGAGTGACTGGGGCTGTTTTCTATGGTGTGGTCAGAACCCTAAATGAAGTGAATGACTTCTAGGGGAAAAGGGGCAGGGGAGCAGAGGTAGGAACATGCTTGGCAAGTTTGAAGGACAGCAAGGGGGCTGGTGAGTGGGACGGTGGGCTAAAGAAGTAGAAGATAAAATATAAGATGTAGTTGGGACAAGCTTAAGTATGGCTTTGGACACCTTAGTCAGGACTGCAGATTTCTGAATGCTGTGAGAAGCACTCGGAGGGTTGAGCAAAGGAAAAATATGATCTGACTATGTTACAATGAATGCTTTGGTTGCTGAATAAAGAAGATGGTAGGAGAGGTAAATGTGGAGCCAGAGGGCCCAGTTAGGAGGTTAAGTCCATAGGAAGGATAGTTGCTGGCTTCAACTAGGGATGTGGCAATAAATTAGTGAGAAGTGATCTAATAAAGGATTTATTTTAGAGTTAGATATTATCGCATTTGCTCTCGGATTAGCTCTTGGATGTGCGATGTGACTGAAAGGAATCAAAGATGCTTTGTATATTTTTGGCTTAAGCCATTGAGTTGCTGTTTATTAATTTCTTAATCTTGGGGATAAGTCACTTTTGGGAAGAAAAATCAAGACTTAGGACATGTTATTTCAAGACTATTAGCCATTCAAGTGGGGATGTCAGTTAGGCATTGGTTATATAAATTTGAAGTTCAAGAAGGGGTTCCAGGCTAGGTGTATAAATTTGAGAGTAATCAACATGTACTGATAGATTGTATATTTAAATTATGAGTTCACATGAGCTTCCCTAGGACAGTGACTATGGATACAGAAGAGAAGAGATCTGCCTACTGTGCTCTGTGGTCCCTCAATGTTGAGGCCTGGGAGAGAGGGAAGACAAGCCAGCGTGGGGAACTGTGACAGGGTGGCAGGAATCAGGATTAGACAGTATCCCAGAAGCCATGTGAGGAAAGTGTCTCCTACAGAAGCAAGTGAGCTGTGGTTGATTGTGTTAAATACTGTGGCTTGCCAAGCAAGGTAAAGTTGATTCTTGAATCAACCTCTGCATGTGACAATTGAGAGATCCCTGGTGGCCTTAACAAAAGCAGTTTCCGGGGCATGTGGAGAAGAAAAAACCTGCTTTGGCGTGTGTCCAGGAGACAATACGGCAAGAGGAAGTGGAGGGAGACAGCAAGTATGGGTGGCTGTTCTCAGGAGTTTTGCTCTAAAGAGTAGAGAGATGAAGCTGTCACTTGAGTAGTCAACAGACTTTTATTAGGTTTAGGAGATGCAGTAGCTGAAGGAAGGAACCAGCAGAAAGGAAAACATTAGTGGGTCTTGCCCCATCAGTTAGCTTCTTTCTCCATTGCACCCCATACTCCCAGTGTCTCCTTTGGTTCTTACTCTTTCACCTCAGTTTATAAATATGTGCAGTCTTCCTTCCTTTTAATTAAGTGAAATCTCAGGAGCTTCAGAACCAGACCATCCTGAGTTCAGAGTTGCCTTCTGCCACTTTCTTGGCTGTGTGACTCAATCCCTTTGACCCTCCTTATTTTCATCTGATAAAATGTGGGAAATAACCCTAATGAGTCTATTGTGAAAATTAAATGAGATAATGACGATAAGAAATTTAGTGCCTGGTTTTTTACAAAAAACTAGTGCCTTGATCTTAGCCAAAAGGCCAGGAAGCAATTAGTGCCTAGTTTTTAATAGGAGTGCCACAAATGTTAGTTCTCCTGTGAAAGAGCAGGGCAGGGAGATTTAATTAATTAATTAATTAATTAATTTTTTTTAGAGGTGATGTCTCCCTCTGCCACCCAGGCTGGAGTACAGTGGCACAACCATAGTTTACTGTAGCCTTGAACTCCTGGCTTCAAGCAGTCTTCCCATCTCAGCTTCCCAATGTGCTTTATAGGGATTACAGGTGTGAGCCACCACCATGGCCAGCTGGTAGGGGGGTTTAACTTGAATGTCCTCATTCCAAAGTAAATTTGTTTTCTATCCTCTTGTCTAAGGAATTTGAAAAAGTAGTATCTACACAATAATTCCTCTCTGATTCTCATTTGCTCCTCAACACCTTGCAATCTGCACCCTCATCACTCTACAGAAACTGTCCTCACCGAGCCCATGCTTACACCAACGGTTACTTTTCAGTCCTCACCCTGGGTCACATCTCTAAAACTTGAGAAAGTTATCATTCTTTCCTTTTTGTCCCTTGGCTTCTAGGACACAATGCTCTTTTGTTTTTCCTCTATCTTCTCTGACTCAAGGAAGGTCTAAAACATGGGTTCAAATCAAGGCATATGGGCAATCCTGGGAAGACCCAAAGTTTTCTGTTCTTTAAAACTGTTTTAGTTTGAATGTTACCAGTATTGTGTTGTGGCTAAGAAAGAGGGCTCTAGATTTAGACTCCCTGTGTTTAAATTTTATCTCTTACACTCTTGCTTACCTATAAAATGGGCATCATATCTACATCCTAGGAGAGTTGTAAGGATTCGTTGTTAGTCTATGTAGTGTTTAGACAGTGCCTGGAGTAGAGCAAGTGTTAGTGAAGATGTTGATAATGACCATGATGATGGTGGTGAGGATGATGGAGAGAGGGAAATGATTACTGACTATATAGGATTGAAGGCAAAAAAGCCTCCCAGCTTCTACCACCCCAGCCCTACCCCAAGCAGTTCAGCTTTAGCTCCAAACCTACGGAGTCTACTCAGCAAAACAAAAGCAAAGTAGTTAATCTGACCTCTCTTCCTAGGAAGGCAGTTTTGTGACTCTTTAGAGAGCATGTCCTTTAGAGGTATCATTTTTTTCCCAAGTGGGCTATCCAAGTATTCCATTTCAGTCATATATGGTAAGACCCTCGAAAAGAGTTTTTTGATAAATACATTTTTCTCCATTGATATGGTTTGGCTGTGTCTCCACCCCTAATATCGTCTTGAATTGTAGCTCCCATAACTCCCACATGTTGTGGGAGGGACCCAGCAGAAGACAAATGAATCATGGGGGAGGTTTCCCCATACCATTCTTGTGGTAGTGGAAAAGTCTCATGAAATCTGATGATTTTATAAGGGAAAATCCCGTTCACTTGGCTCTCATTTCTTTTTGCCTGCTGCTATACGTGTAAGACATGACTTGCTTCTCCTTGCCTTCCACCATGATTGTGAGGCCTCCCCAGCCACATGGAACTGTGAGTCCATTAAATTTCTTTCCTTTATAAATTACCCAGTCTCAGATATGTCTTTATTAGCAGCATGAGAATACACTAATACATCCATTTTATTGCATTGGCTTGGATATTTATCAACCAGTGGTGCCTGCAGACCCAGAGAGCTACCCTGGATGAATAACCTCCATAGTCCAACTCAATTCTGACAATGTCATAGTTTCTTTCAATGGTTCTTCACTGCCTGACTACCTCTAAATGCCATTTTGCTTCTAAATATTGATGTTTACTAGAATGTCATTTTTGGCTTTTTTGTCTGCTTATCTAAATTTGGTGCTCTAGACAGTCCATGTAGAAGTTTCAAGTGGCCCATGAATCCCTAAAATTACATGCAAGACTGGGTATATATGTGCATTTTTCTAGGAGAGGACGCATGTTTTCATCCATATTCTCAAAGGCAGCTCAAGAATGAAGAGCCAAGCTAATCCGAGTGTGATTCATTTTCATGAGCCTTTGGGGTCTTTGCCAGTCTTGTTCTGTAGACTGGATGAGTTAATCTCTTCCTTTTGGTGAGATGAATAGCTTTCTAAATCTATATGAAATAAAAGATGTCCCCCTTTGGGCAAAAACATGTCAATACTTCCTGTGTAACCCTTCAAACCTTCTCCTGGCCATGGGAAGCCTGACTTTCATATTCAAGTAGTATACAAATGTGATTAATTGTATACATTTCTGTTTATCTAGCAGGATTATGTAATTCTATGTAATTATGTGGCATAACTAGATTTTGTTTATTTTTACATCCCTCAGTGCCTAGTCCAGTGCTTGGGATGTGGTAGGTGCTCTGTAAATACTGATTGGAGGCCTGACTGCATTTTATATTCCTCAATTAACAATGAAGCAATATAGCCAGACCATGCTGCATTTATAAGTATTTAGCATACCAGGGTATATTATGAATATGTTTAGCAAAAATGCTATTGAGACAGAAATTCCTGAGGGAAATATATAAATATCACCCTATTTCTTTCACAGAAAAAAAAATACAAAATCAGGTTTTTCCACCATTAAATAAATATTCATCCTTTATCCCTCCAGGGGGGTCCCAAGCTTCCTGCAGTGAAATGAGTCCTAAATGTGCCCAGTAAATTACTCTGATTGTTTTCACCCTGTAGACAGAATGGAGATCTTAGTTGATTTTTTTCTTCTGACAGCCTAACGATTCAAATAACTTAAGATTTTTAATCCCCAAGACTAGAGGAGGACATGGTAAAATTGTTCCCGTACCACTTCCTGTTTAGGAAAAAGTTCCCATGGGGAAGTTAATAGCCACCTCTTGGGAGCAAAAGGCCCCACAACCTCCCCAAAGGGCAAAGCCTAGCTCTCTGAACTAACAATGCTGCCACTGCTCACAACAAGGAAATTGCAAATCACTGCAGGGTAGAAGCTGGGCCTGCTTAACGCACCCTGAGAGGTCCTGGTTCCCATAATAAGGATTTTAAGTTAGGGGAGGCAACAATTTCAATGACCAAAGGTGCTAGATGAGTAAAGGTGATCCCAATGGGGTTGCAGGCCTAGCTTCCATTCCTCCAATTGACTCTCCTCTTTCTCCACTCCTAGCAGCACCCCTGACCCCATCTCAACATTGGTCCTAGGGAAGCCTGAGTTAGGGAATATACTTTGACTTGGTACAAATCCACTGTGGCCAGGCAAAAAGCATATAAACAATACCCTACTTTCCGTGTATGGAGGACAGAACAACCGAGAGTGCCAATGGCAACAAATGATGCTGCAGGCATGACATGGGCCCTCGTGTGTCCTTTTCCTTAAGGGTGATTAACCGTTCTGATTCATACCTGAAAACAGGCATCCTACTGAAACAAGTAGCTGATGAACTAAGATAAGGCCAGCCTTGCCTGGCTCAGAGATACCTGAGTGTGTCCATCTTTTCAGGTAAATTAACTTGACTAGGAGGCATTAGGATTTTAGCTCAAAAGGCAGAGATTTGGAGCAATCTACAGTATTATACAATTTGTGCATGACAGGCAGTAGGGCGAGAGTAAATAATACCTGCAAAAGAAGAAAATGCAGGCATTTGATTCAAGTGGCAGCAAGCTTACCACTTACGCATGTTGTTAATAAAATGCGTTCGTGTGATTTGGTTAAGTCCCTCCACTTACACCACTTTATTATTCTTTTTTAACTTAAATCAATTTCTTAGAGCTAAAGGGCATGCAGGTTAGCAAAAACAGCAGGAAATTGCTTTAGAATGCTATACTTCATTTCAGGGAATATAGTTTTTTATTTTTTATTTTTAAAACTGAAGTAAATAGGCCATATAGTTCTTCCCTGCCATAACAAAACATACAATGGCCCCATCTGTGATGAGGCAGAACCAGAGTTGCCTTGCCTGGGGGAAAGTTTTGAAATTTCTGAGAAAAACCCATAAATTGAAGTTGTAAGCTGTGAGGTTGAAGCCTTACAAATAATTTGCAGTTTACTGCAGTTACTCAAAGCAGTCACTTTCTAATTGGGGGTCAAGGGAGCTTCCTCGTTTTACAGGTGGATAAACTGAGGCATAGAGTTTAAAGACCGGCTCTTTAGAGTTTAAAGCCATGCCATGTCACTGATAGAGACTCCCTCCTTGGAGGAAAAAGGCAAAAGAGCCTCTATCCAGCAGAGGCTAGTGTAACCTCAAAGAAATCTATCTGAAGATGTGGAAGCACCACTAACAACCAAAAAATAAAAGACCTGGAAGGCCGTGGTGGGAGGATCACTTGAAGCTAGGAGTTCAATACCAGCCAGGGAAACAGAGAGATAACCTGTCTCTACAAAAAATACAAAAAATTAGACAGGCATGGTGGCAAGTGCCTGTAGTCCTCAGGAGGCTGAGGTGGGAAGATCACTTGAGCCCAGGAGTTCAAGGTCACAGTGAGCTACAATTGAGCCACTGCACTCTAGCCTGGATGACAGAGAGAGACAATGTCTCAAAAAAAAAAAAAAATATATATAGAATGTAGGTAGGAATCAGGATAACTGGGAAGCAAATTAACCTTGACCTGGGACTTCTCCAAATGAGTTTGCACAGCTGTCTCAATCCATGTAAATCTCTCGTTATATAAACTCACTCACTTGATCAATAGAAACAGGGGAGACCAGATGTTAGGGGATAGAGCTCTCAGGCACCCAGCTTCCCTAGCTTTGAATATGCCAACACTGTCTAAAAGAAAGCTGAGCAAAACGCAAACAAACAAAACTAACACCCAAACACCAAAAGCAAACCCAAACAAAATCCCAACCAAACATGTTGCAAACAACTAAGGATATTTTGTAAAGCAATTAACTGACTCAGGACTTTCTTGTCTCCCTGGCTCAGATTTCTGAGAGCTTTAAAAAATTGTGCCAAACAAGGAAGTACCATTGCTTAATTAGGTCTTGCCAATTATTTTGCCTGATTTTACTTTTTTTTTTTTTTTTTTTTTTTTGGAAAATTTTTTTTTTTTTTTTTTTTTTTTTTTTTTTTTTTTTTTTTTTACTTTTTTTTTACCTCCTTGCTCCTTTGCAGTGACACAGTGGGCTTCCCTTAGCTTTCCCCACCAGCACACTGTATCAGGTAGTGGACTTCCTGGACAAGCTCTATACTACCTTTGGGAAAATTACAGACCATTATGATGTCTACAACATAGAGACGACAGGAAGTGCATGTGAGTGACTGTTGATGTATGGGTGGGTATTTCTTTAGACATGGAATAATATTAATTTTTAGTGGAGACAAAGCTGGGAATTAATGGAAAGTAACCATTTATATAAATATTCTAACTTTTCTGTCGTAAGCTCTTAGAAAGCAAATCTTCTTAGTAGCCTCAATTGTGCCCATGGGTTTTCTCATTGTTGGGCCCCAGGAAATGTCTACTGCTTTGATTTGAGAGCCATCTTTTTCAATAATAAGGGAAACAAACTGGTTTTATATGTATATTTTTGTGGTCAGACTTCAGGCACTTAGCCCAATGATCTTCAAGCCTTTTACTCACATAGGTATTTTTTCTTTCCTCATAGCTAATGAGGAAAGGCAATGAATCTTGAAAGACATACAGCACAAATACTTAGATAAAATTATAATATCAATAATCATTACCAATTGTGATTTCATTTTTTTTTTTTTTTTTTTAAATGGGGTTTCACCATGATGGCCAGGCTGGTCTTGAACTCCTGACCTCGGTGATCCACCCACCTTGGCCTCTCAAAGTGCTAGGATTACAGGCGTGAGCCACCGTGCCCAGCCGTGATTTCATTTTTAATTGTATAAATTGAGAAGGAAACAATAAAATGTTTTGTTAGCCATCAGGCAAACTGAAAATAGATTTAGAAAGTATTTACGATTCAAGATTACATAGAGCTTTTTAAAAATTATTTATTTATTTATTTTTTCTTAATTGTACTTTAGGTCCTGGATCATGCAGGATTGTTGCATAGGTACATACATGGCAAGGTGGTTTGCTGCCTCCATCCCCCTGTCACCTATATCTGGCATTTCTCCCCATGTTATCCCTTCCCACCCTCCCCATCCCCCCACTGCCCCTCCCTTATTCCCCTGCTGTCCCTCCCCTATTCCCCCGCTGTCCCTCCCCAGCACCCCCAACAGATCCCAGTGTGTGATGCTCCCCTGCCTGTGTCCATGTGTTCTCATTGTTCAACACTCACCTATGTTACTATTATTAAAATCCTTATAGGCCATTAGTCAAAGAACAATTTTTATTTGTAATGATAAGAAAGCATTTGTATTAATAATACATTGTTGCATAACAGGGCACCTCCCTACTTAGTGATTTCATAAAACAATAATCTTT
This sequence comes from Cebus imitator, assembly GCF_001604975.1. Taxonomy (NCBI): domain Eukaryota; kingdom Metazoa; phylum Chordata; class Mammalia; order Primates; family Cebidae; genus Cebus; species Cebus imitator. The sequence continues at coordinate 847,670 of NW_016107521.1, read as the reverse complement.
TATCATCTCTCATTTGTGAGCGGGTCATGTACTTAGGAGCAGCTCAAATATGTGTTTCTGGTTTTGGAGCTCTCAGGAGGCTTCAGGTGGATATCTGGGGTGGTGGCCATGTAAAGACTTGAACTGGAGGACCTTCTTCCAAGGCACATTTCTGGGAAGTAGGTGCTTATAAATCCATTCCTTTCCACCTGGCCTCCTACCCCAGGGCTACTTGAGTGTTCTCTCAGGGTGGTGGCTGACTTCTTCCAGAAATGGAGAGATCTAAGAGCCAGGGAGAGCCAGGAAGAAGCCATGTTTGGCAAACGGCAGGTCCATTAGAGAACCTACAGTATGGCAAGCTACAGTTCCCTGTTTCCTAGAAAAGTTTATAGCAACTGAAGTAATTACAGAAGAGAAAAAACTTTAATGGTCCTACATGAAGTAAATGAATTACATCAACTCTTGAAAATTAACTTCAACAAATTGCCAAAGATGTGTTGCTAATAAATTCTATTCAAAGTACAGATACTTCTAGTCATATGTCATCTGTACTAAAGAATAGAAAAAGAACTATAAATAAATAAATAAATAATTAAAAATATGTGGGAACAAAGCATTATAGCCCAAGATCATTGATGGAGAGGGATGCAAATATCCTGAATTAAAAAAAAAATAAAGTATGCACTTTACAATTCTCACAAAAAGCAACATACCTAAAATGAAATCTAACATAGATATGCAAAACCTTTATGCAGAAGAAAATGTAGTATTGTCTTTCAAATAGAAAATAAACTAAAAATGAATGAGTAGTTAGACAAAGCTTTTGTATCACAGGCCTAAATATTATGAAGATATTTAATAATTAAATCAAATGCAATTCAAATATAAATACCAGCAGGATATTTCATTGAAAAAAGTTAAATATAAAATTTATATGAAAGTGTATAGGGCCAAGAAAAAAAACAATTTTGGAAAAGAAGAACTGTGCAGTAAAGTGTTAACTCAGCAGCCTGGACTGCCCAAACCCTGCATATTCCAAAGGGCTTCAGGACGGTCCCTGACAGCTCCTGGAGATAACCTCTGAGCCCTTGTAATATTCTGTGTGATATGAGTGCCTTTGTAAACCTGAAGCTTTGGGTCACACCAGGTGCTATTAACGAGCTTTATGGTGAATACCTGTTTACGCATGCTTGGGCTTTGGGTCAGATTGTGTCACTTTGACCTCTGGGGGTGGCGGACAGCTGGCTGGAGATTGAGTGTTTAAGGTCAGTCATGTGGTGCACAACTGGAAGACCATGCCTACCTCATTGGTGCTAGACTGTGCTATGTGTACCTTTTTCCTGGCTGCTTCTAATCTGTACCCTTTCACTGTAATAAACAATACTTGTGAGTCAAAAAAAAGAAAAAAGAAAAAAAGGAAAGTATTTACGATTCATTTTTTCAATGCACAGTGATTGAGAACCCTGTGTGTGCCAGGCACTGTGTTAGCACTGGAGCTCTAAAGGGCATAAGGCTGAATGTGATGGATGGGATCTCTGTCTTCAGGGTATAGTGTAGTAACACATAGAAGGTCTGAGATCAATAAACATGTTGAAGAGGGGATGATGCTACTCCCATCACCTTCATTACTCCACCTGCTGCTCATGAAGATTGCTGCATGAGTCACTGCAACCCATACAGTTCCTTTTCTTTCCATTCGTTACTGAAAAATACTGCATTATGAGATTAATGTTGATGAAACTATTGTGCTCCTACAATTCCTTATGTTTCCTTTCATTACTACAAAACACCTCATCATGAAATTAAAGTTGCTATCATACATGACAATGTAATTAAACCACATTTGCTTTGCATTTTACTTTTGTCTCTGGGCTTTTCTTCCACTTGCCTCTAATTCAGAACCATTGAACAGACCCAAACCTGCTCCCAGCAAAGACAACAACTTTTAATATATCTAACAATTAATGGATGAATATAGGGCACTAACTACATAGTGAGCAGGGATTCTGATTTTCAATAACCCTCAGATTTAAAGGATTTCTCTTTATTCTCCAAAGGCAAGCTCATTATACAGAAATGTGGGTGAGGGTCACAACAGTATGTCTCATGGCCCCTGCTGAAGGAAAGAAAAGAGAAAATTGAGATAATCTTTTAGCTAAATTTGAAGTACATTTTGCTTGGAGTTGAGGAAAAACAGATTAAGTACTTAGACAATTAGGACTTGATTGTAACTGAAGTTCTGCTTTGTTATGCTTTATGGATGTGTTGATTAACTTGTGTTTTGGTGGAAATCTGAAGTGATGCTGAATCTTAATCCTTTAATGTTGTCAGTTTTATTGTTGTTGCACAGTTTTGTCACACGTCATATGAAGCTTCTGGTGTGTATCATCACAGCACTGGACAACAATGCCTCACACAGTAGAATAACTGGTATACTTGCATCACGGGCGGTTAAAGCATGGTAAGCTTTTCTCGTGTCTTTATTAATAATAACCGAAAAATTAATTTTCATCTCCGAGTTTTGCCAATGGAATTATCTGGAATGGTGATTTTAGGGCTGAGTTCTATGTTATGTCATTGCATGAAAACTAACACTAAAACCATCATGTATCAAATACTTAGTCATATATCAGGCACTGTACTAAGGGCTTGACATAGATTATTTGATTATAGTAAATATCTTCACAACATTTCTATAACCCAGATATTATTATAATCCCCCTTTCCCAGATGGAATGCCAAGGTTCAGTACTTGCCCAAGGTCACATAGCTAATAAATGCATAGTTGTCCTGTCCTCTTTCTGGCTTTTTCATCTTTTATCCAGATGGCCAGCTAACAAATCCTGTTGACCCTTTTACCACGGTGTCTTCTTGTGTAAAAGAATGGTTTTGAGTCAGATTCCAGCTGGGTTCAAATCTCACGGTGCCACTTCCTGCTGGATGATTTTGGGCAAATTAGTTAGTCTCTTTGTGTTTCAGTTTTTTTGGTCTGTAAAATGGAGAGGATAATGTTGCTGGCCATATAAGATTATTTTGAGGTTTAAAAGCATATGGAGCGCTTAGGATGCCTGGCATGGCATATGCTCAGTCAATGTTATTATTTATACAACCTTTCCTTTTCTGCCTCAGGGCTGGTTCAGACCTTCAACTTCCCACATCTGGACAAAACACAGTCCTCTAAGCATACTGTCTCTTACATTGTTATGAGATGAAGCTATACTTTGCTTATCTTGTTCTCTTGCTCAAGAATATAACTGTCTATGTCATCACATCCAGACTCTTCAGGCTTGCATTCAAGGCCCCACGTAACTAACTTCTTCAGCCTTTGCGATGAGTTAAGACAACTGTACAGTTTGAGGGAACAGTCTTCACATGACTTCCCTCACTTCTGACATCAGCTGCAAGTTTGGTGATGCCCAGGACCATCCTTATTTCAAAACAGCTGGCTACAAATCTGGGGACTCCCACAACCACGCTCAAGTTCAATAATTTACTAGAATGACTCACAGAACTCAAGGAATTGCTATACTTCTTATCATAGTTTTGTTACAGTAAAAGGATACAAATTATAATCAGCTAAAAGAGGAGACACATGGGGCAGAGTCCAGAAGGGGTCTAGTGCCAGCTGCCAGTCATTTTCTCCCTGTCGAGTCATGGACAACACTGCTTCCTCCTGGTCACCATGTGCAACAAGACACACAAAGTGTTGCCAGCCGTGAAAGATCACCTCAGCCTTTGGTGTTCAGAGTTTTTATTGGGGCTTGATCACATCCTCCCTGAGTGGCTGACCTTTAGTTTCCAGCCACTTCTGGAGATTGGAGATCAAGCTAATTTATGACCAGAGGTCATAAATGACACTGCATGGTCCTAAGGCCACAATCACAAATCACATTGGTAGGCTGTCAGTAGCCAAAGCTCCCCAGCAACAAAGACTCAGGCAGGGCATTGTTGGGGCCTAGGAACCAACTCCCAGTACCTGAGGGCAAAAGCCAGACTTCTCTTTGGGTAAGGTTAATTCTTTACTACACAGCCTTATTTCCCATTGCTCTTCTATAGGACATCTCCTGCCAAACAAGGTAATACTCACAGTCCCTCCCATACCATGTAGTTTTTTTTTTTAAACCTGTAATATTTCTCCCTTTACTTCTAAAATGCATAAGTACTTCACTTTCCCTGAGACTCAGCTTAAGTCCTACTTATCCCTAGAAACTTTGCCCAAAACTTTTCTAATCACCCACTTTCCTAAATAGTTGGCGTATTCCTTGTGTGGCTTTACAATGTGGATGGTATTCATAGACTTCTCTGAGTCTTATATCTCTCTGAGCCTAGGTGTCCACCACAAAGTAATTGCTTAGAAAATGCTTATTATTGACGATAATTTTCCTTGTGTCTAAGGCATTCGATTAATCTCTTGACATGAACTGAACTGTTTCTTTGTGATTGTAAATTTGGCATCTTTCTTGGGTGTATTTTACTCTTTCTGATGATTTGGGCTTTAATTTAGGTATGTCACTATCTAAGTGAATTATTAGACCCTAAAATAATCAAATTCAGATTGGCCTTCAGAATGTTTGCGAATGAAAACAACAAGTGGTGCGTTGACATATGTGGTCCCCAAGAGGTCAAAAAATGTTTCCCTGAAACCAATACACTGAGTGAGACTGGCTTGGCAGTTATTTTACTGTGATCCCTTGTGGGTTAGAACCTAGAAGAGTTGGATAAATCTCATCCAGGGAACTCTTCTGAGAAATAATTGATGCCTTATTTTAGTATCCCAAGATCCCAGGATTGAGCACTCAGGCAGGACTACTGTCTGCAGCATAGAAAGATGGGTGTTTGCTACTGCTGGGTAGACAAACAAGTTCCTTCACCCCCACCAAAACAAAACACCTTTACCAACTGTCTGAATTGCTAGCTCCATTAGACATGGCCTCAGTGTCCATGCCTCAATTGTCATAAGAACTGTGTATGTGTGTTTGTATGTGCGTGTGCACATGCATGTTTGTCTGCTGGATGGTGGATGGAAGCAGCCCCTTCAGCATCCAGGCAGAAATAGATGGAATGTGCTGGACAGGGAGTCTCTACCCACTCATTTAAGCAACAGTGTCAGAAAAGGCTGAAGATATCATTTAGCATCACAATTTCAATTAAATTCCCAAACAATCAGCTATTCCAACATTCATACAGTCAAGGTTAGTGTCTGGCCATCTAAGTTCTTATTCTTTATTGTTCCAATGCACACTATGATTCAGCAGTGTTCTGATCCTGCTGATATTGCTCTGTTAACCTTCTCTGCTCTTTCTAGCCTCATCTCTTGCAGAAACCTCTAACATGCTGTATTTCCACTCTGGGGAATCTCTTACAAATTATAGTTTCAAGTTTCTAAGATTTTTGTCGTGCATCTCTAAAGAAGGCCAGCTTTTTCAAGACACATCATTCGCTTAGAGCTAGGAATTTTGTTCATAGCTTGGAGCACTGAGGCCAAGACTCAATCTTTATGAATTTTCCAAATCTCTGGAAGTCCTTTGACTCTTGCATGCTATTGGATTGCTATTCCATAAGTACCTCTCTCATTGCACTAAATCTTGTAGAAGTCAAATAACTAACTTTCAAGACATCATTTCATTATTTCTTGTGGCCCTCACTAGCTTTGGCCCAGAGTTCCTATTCTCAGTATGAAAGAACTAAAAGAAATTGACTCAAACATGGCTAGCTGCTCTCAAACTGTTTCTCTTGTTTGTCTTGAGACTGGGTATTAAGAACAAGGTTCTTTCAGAAAGACAAGGAAATCAATGTTGCTTGAACATAAGAAATACTAATAGTTGTCAAGAGGCAGTCTGTTTACTTCATGGACCAGAAATATTTATTGGATCAGTTCATATCCAGAGCACCCCACCTTGTAGTGACTTTTGGTCTCTCCTTGAAATGTTTTTTGAATGCTCTGCCCTAAATAAGCTTTCTAAGCTGCCAGGGAAGATCCAGGTAAAGGTTTGGAGAGAAAACCCTTGGATAGAAAACAGCAGCCTTAAAAAAAATTACAGTTTGGTTTAGTTCATTCAAGTGTGCCATTTTTTCTTGTATTTTCAAATAGGGTGGCATCTGGGGTGCCCAAGGCCAATGGGATCCTCCATGTTAGGGAAATAGCAAGCATGGCCCTGGACTAAGTACCTGTGTGCAAAACCTTTGAAATTCCAAATAAGCCACTCCAGCTGAAAATCCGTGCTGGGATCCACTGAGGTAAGGCAAGATAGGATATATAAACAGCCCACTCTGATAGGATGTTTAAAGAGCCCACTCTGATAGGATGCATAAAGCACCCACTCTGATAGGATGT
>NW_016107521.1:811268-840798 GCF_001604975.1 Cebus imitator | reverse complement strand
GACAGGATGTGTCAACAGCCCACTCTGATAGGATGTGTAAAGCACCCACTCTGATAGGATGTGTAAGGCACCCACTCTGCACTCCTCCCTATACTCCGTGGTGCACCAATTTGCAGAGGAGACAAAGTGACCTCGTCAGTGCAGGCCAAAAGAAGGGTGAATATTTAAACTCTATGTTTGTAATGTTAACATTTTGCCAAATGATTTATTTGGAAATGAAAGCAAGAGATTGAACATACATTCATTTTATTTGTTTATTTATTTACGACAGGGTCTTGCTGTGTCGTCCAGGCTGGACTGCAGTGGCACCATCTTGGCTCCCTGCAATATTCAATTCTCGGCTTCAAGCGATTCTTGTGCCTCAGTCTCCCTAGTAGCTGGGATTACAGATGCACATCACCATGCCTGGCTAATCTTTGTATTTGTAGTAGAGACAGGCTTTTGCCATGTTGGCCAGACTGGTCTTGAACTCTTGGCCTCAAGTGATCTGCCCAACTCTGCTTACAGGCATGAGCTGCCATGCCCAACATGAATATTTACTTTATTTTTTAAACTAATATTTACTTTATATCACCTTTATTATGTTCCAGGAATAATGCCAGGCAGTCACACACACAATCTCTTTTGATCCAAGATGGAAAGATTATTATTAGCTTTTTACTTTTTTATTGGGGTAAACAAATACAGAGTAAAGTACACTCAATTGCACAGCTTTATGAATGTTTATCTATTTATATAAACATGGAAGCAGCACTCAGATGAAAATAAAGAACAATTCCAGCACCCTAAGACTCGATCACACTCCTTTCCCCACCTCTCCCTCCCTGCAGCAAGCAGTCAATACATCTGACTCCTGCCAGAGGTAACCACTTATCTAATTTTTATCTCCACAAATTAATTTTACCTGTGTCTTAGGCAGTTTTCTGTTGCTTATAATAAAATAACAGAAACTGGGTAATTTAAAAATAAAATCAATTTATTTCTTACAGTGATGAAGGCTAAGAAGTTCAAAATCAAGGGGCCACAACTGATGAGGGTCTTGTTGGTGAGAACCCTTTGCAGAGTCCCAAGGCTGCACAGGGCATCGTGTGTGAGGGGCTGAGTGTGCTCAGACCTCTCTTACTCTTCTTCTAAGGCCACCAGTCCCACTCCCATGGTAGCCCATTAATCCATGAATGAGCTAGTTCACTGACGAGGCAAATCTCTCATGTCCCCATCACCTCTTAAAGGCCTCTCCATAGTGCTACCTTGGGGATTATGTTTCAACATGAGTTTTGGAGGGAATACACATTCAAACCATAGCAGCCTGTATTGGAACTTACTTATTCTTTTGTTACAAATGTGAGTATTCATATCTCCTGCATGTTGCTGCATGCAGTTGTTAAAGATTAGTTTTCGAGGAAAATCAAACACTCTTAGTGCCATAGGAAAACACTTAACATCATCACAGTGATTTGATTCGTGTTGTCTGTTGGGGAAATCAACCAGATATATACTGCTTAGCAGAAGACATATACTTCTTATATATTTACATACATAATACATAAAAAGTCACTGAGTATTGAATGTGGAGAGAAGTTATATAAATCTTGGCCAGCCAAACTGTAATTATATTCATTTATTCCAGGTTCTAGTTATTCAGAGAGGTGATTCTTCCCACACTCTGATCTTTAAAGTGTGAATACATGCATTTGGAGCAAAATGTAAATGGTGCAACACAGATTTGTAACAGCAGCATTATTCATGAGAGCCCCAAACTGGGAACAACCTAACTGTCCATCAACTGGTGAATGGATCAACAGATTGTCCATATCCATACTATGGATAATTGCTCAGCCATAAAAAGGAAGGAAATAGTAACACAGGCCACAATGTGGATTAATTTCAGAAACATACTAAGCAATAGGGCAAATACTACGTACTGTATGATTTCATTTATATGATATTCTAGAAGAGGCAAAAAGATCATGTCAGAGAGCAGATGAGTGTGGCCTGGGCCTATGTGGAGGAGGGTCCTGACTGCAAAGGGGCACAGGGTATTTTTAGGGTGTTAGAACTGTTGTGTATCTTGAGTGAGTGGTTACATAATGACATGATTATGTTCATTTTCCAGATTCTTTAAACTATACACTTAAAATGGGTCAATTAATTGCTTGTAAATTATACCATAATAAAGATGGAAATAATTTCTAAGTGTGTAAAAGGGAACAGTAAAAAGTAATTCTCCCTCTCACATCTGTCTTTTATCCCTTTTCCCTCCCAGTATTCCTGCCTTCAAGCTCCCACCTTAGCTTTTACAGTTGTTCTTTAGATTTACATAATGGGCACTTGAATAGTTTGGAAATTAGATTAGGAATACAGGAATTCAGCTGTCAAATTTTGATAACTGATATTATGAAAAGGGCCTCAATATTATTTATATTTTACTGTACACTCAGAAGAACTGTCTGTTTCTTGGTGCCTTTTACTGAATGCTGGCTACAGACTAGCTGCTTTGCAAATGCTTCTTATTTCATTCTCACCACAATCCTCTGAAATGTGTGTTAACAATCCCCTTTGGTAAGTGAGGAAGCTAAAGCGTAGGGAGGTTGGGTAACAAGATTACCCAGCTAGTTAGTAGTAGGGCTGGGGTTCAAATCCAGGTCTGTCCCAGGCAAACAATCCCTAATCCATAATTCACTGTGCTATGCTGTCACCTTGGTTTGGAAAAGAGGGAGGGAGGGAGGAAGGGAGGCCCACTGGGTCAAGAGAACAGCCTTCGTGAGCTCACTTCCAAATCCTGTTACTGTCTTTGCCAGAAACTTAGAACAACCTGCTTCCCTTACCTTGATGTCCATGCCCCTTCAGAGTTTTTGATTAGTACTGTTCTCAAAACAGGAATATTACGGTTTTGTTTTATTGTATGAAGTTCTTTGGGATCTTAGGTGTTTTCATCTTTCTTTGCTTCTTATTCAATGAAAATTAATTCTACTGCAAAAGATAAAGGTCATCTTTTTATGTGACGTGCCTTTTTCAGTTCCCACTAAAACTTTATCAAATTTATTTTTCCCATTATCTCTACAGAAGGAATAGGGGAAGGCTCAGTAGTGAAAAATCCCTTTTGTTCCACAAAGCACCTTCTCTTTAAAATAGTACCCTCAAGGGACACAGGCAGGCAGATGCTTACATTGGCCAAATGATCAGCTGCAAGAGTTTTAGGAAAACAAATAAATCCTCTAAGCCCTGCAGGTCATACCTGCTCTATTGTTTTAATCTATCTTCAGTTGAGTCTGGCAAAGAGTAGGCCAGATACTGGCACAATATTGGAAATGACTCTAGCTTGTAAAGAGAAAGGAAGGAACGCAATGAAACTGCTTTTGCTAAAAACATTCCAATGCTCTTTTAAGTTCTCTTGTATTACACTGAACTATTCTCCTCCCTGCCCTTTTCAGGCAGTGGTCTGGCCTGATTGCTAAAGCAGTGTGTCACAATACAACGTCAAACTCCAGGAAATTCGTGTCAAAATTTCTATGGCAAGCTGAGCAACCATTCTGCATGTGCTTTTGTTCATCAGTGGGTGTGTGGGATGAGCAGACAACTGGAATATTTTCTACATGCAAAGTTAAATCTGCAGCATTAAAGGATGCCAGCAGTCCCATCCTGCTGAGATTAGAGCTCTATTGACCTCCCCAGTTTCTAAGCTCTGTGAACAGGAAGATTGTGGCAACTACTGCTGTATCCCTTGTGCCTTCAAACTCTTAGCACATGGAAGTTGCTCCATCGTAAGAGAGGGCTGGGACAGACAACAGCACAATGGGACCCACCTTTGTGGAAGGGCAGAAGAGTTCACCTTTAGAGGCCAGGCAGTTCAGGAAAGAGGCTTGGTGAGGCAATGACAAGCTGGATGGAGTGCATTTGCCCCTTTTTAATAGGGGCAGAGCAGCCACTCAGCCATCTGAGGTATGCCATGCAGTGCTGGTGTTGCCAGATCTTCATTTTCAAAAGAATTTAGCAGTCTAGAGTTTTAAGTAAAATTTCCTATATTTTCTAACACTGTTTAGGCAAAATACTTACATGCCAGCTGTACAGGCTGCCAGTTGGGATTCCCTTTCCTAAGCATTTAAAGGATCTAAAAATTTATTTTGGTAAAAAACTAAAAAACTTTGTTTCATGCAATAACTTTAAAAACAAGTTTTAGTTACATTACTCCAAAATGGTAATGCTTTAAGTAACTGGGGCCTGGTACTAGTAACTTACGAACTGGTGTGGTCCCGGTTGTCTAACTTATGTTGCTTTGTCCCTTTGTCCCCATCTTCCCTTTCCTCCTAATTGGGATGGTGAACTCTGGGATGATCTGAGATCCTTAGGGCTGTCTCCACCATGAGGAGGTGACTGGAAGCCGGGGCTCAGCTCCTTTCAGGCTCAGCCTGGCCCACGTTACATCTTCTTCCTGCCCCCTCAGTCTCCTCCTCTCTACTGACTTACTGCTGTCAGGTCTCTGTAAACTTATAGAGGGGTTTTGCCATTTGGCCAGCCTGGTCTTGAACTCCTGACCTCAAGTGATCTGTCTGCCTCAGCCTCCCAAAGTGCTGGGATTATAGGTATGAGCCACTGCGCCTGGCCTCATTTTTCCTTCTTGAAACAGTTTTTATTTGCGTTTCACCAGCCCTCATTTTCCAGGTTTCCTTTGAGGTCTCTGGTTGATCCTTCATAGGCTCCTACAGGTGCTCCTCCTCGGTGCGCAAAATTGGTGATACTCATAGTCCTACCCTAATCCCTGCTCTTTCCTAATTACCCCCTCTCTGTGGATGCTCTAAGCTGCTCCCATGGCTTATGCTGAGACCTCTGTTCTAGAGACCCTGAAGACTCTGTTGCCAGCCTGGATTTCTTCCTGCACTCCAGGGGGAATTATTTCACTCCTGCTTTTCATTCTTGAGGGGTGTCCCTCAGGCACCTCCACCTCAATATGTCCAATACTGAACCCCATACTCTTCCTCCTTCAGTACTGCTTCTTTTCCTCCTACTTTCAGTTTTCCAGAGAATGGCATGTCCATCCACCAAGGCAGACACACCTGGACATCACTCTTGACTCCTCCTTCTCCCTCTCCCACCATTCCTGTCAGTCACCAGGTCCTGCAGCTTCATCACTGTCCTTTTCTGCATCCCTGGAGCAGGGCACCATTGTCCCTTGCTCATATTATAGTAACAGCCTCCAAGTGGGGCTCCCTGCCTCCAGTCTTACCCACCCCTCCACCACTACTTTTTAATCTACACTATAACCAGGCTCATCATTATTTTCTCCACTTAAAAAAAATTGTTTTAAATTACATAGTGCATCAGAGCGATCTTCCTGAAAGGCAAACCCAATCCTCTCATGCTTCTACTTAAAGCCCCATGTTGCCTCCCCTAACACGGCTCACAGATCCTGCATGACCTAGGTGGAGTTTCTGCCCTGCCCCACCATCTATGCCATGCTCAGTCATACTAACCTCTCAGTATCTGCTTACATCTTCAGGCTACAGTGCCTTAGCACTCACTCTTTCTCTGCTCAACACATCCATAGCTCTCACCTTACCTGGCTACCTACTGCTCAGTGTCTAGATTAGGAGCCTTCTCTAAACCCTCATGTAGATGAGGTGCCCCTCCCTGAACCTCCTTGCCACCTGCTCTTCCCTCATGGCCTCTCAATGTTGTAATGGCTGTCTAACTGCCCATCCCTCCTTGATTACATGCTCCAGGGGAAGGAAGGGGCAGTCTTCTTTATTTTTTAAATCCTCTTTGCATGGTAGATGTTTGACCAACAATAGAGTAGGTATTTGAGATATATCTACATGCATTAAATGAACAGATGAATGAATTTCCAAAGACCTTTGAGAGGAATTCTCAGACAGCCATCGAGAGTTGAATGAGAGCCAGTTATATGGCTCCTGAGAGCAAAATGTGCACCCTGTGATATCATGTAATAGTATGAAGTTGCTTGTGGCCACAAATCAGGGCTTTCCTACCTGCACCCTCCAGCTGCTGTATAATCACTTTGGAGAGCTTTTTGAAGAGGCTACAATCCCTCAGCAATGGCTTGGAAGCAGTTAATTACTCTTGGCATACTATTTGGGAACCTGATAATAGTAATGATAGTAATAATGATAATAATAATAAAAGTAGCTACAGTTTAATGAAGGTTTACTATGCATCAAACCCTGTGCTTAATGCTTTATGCACTTTATCTTATTTAACCTTTTGAACAAAGGGTTCATTCATAGGTGTTATGCAGTGGATTCATAATACCTACAAAGACAAAGTAGGTATTATGAATCTACTCTACAGAAGAGGACTCTAAGAATCAAATTTGTGGAAGTCTGCTCAGCTGGTAAGGTGGAGATGCAGCTTGATGCCAGATCTCATCACTGAGCCAGTAATCTTAACTCTTCACTCTGGTGTTCTTCCCAGCTGGGTACTTGGGACTTTAGTTCTTATTTCTCACCTTCACTTCTCCAAAATGGTTCCTAAGTTTTCAGCTGACTTTCACAATCAAACTTCCAGTTGACTGGGGAGAAAAATCTTGCAATTGGCCAACCAAGATGTTGATGAGCTCTTTTCCAAGACAGAAATAACCAAGGGTTGTCAGAACTGGGTGTCAGCAACAGAGTGACATTTTGAATTGAGTCATTGATTTTAGTTTTTTGATAACATAGTGGTGAGAATTGTTGTTAAACAAAAAGAACTTTCCTGCCCACTGGGATAATATAGGCCAATAATTGTTGATCTTCAGGATTTAGGTGCTTCAAGGAAGGTGCCAGAACACCATCAAGCATATGATCCAAGGCTATCTCCCCAGTATCTCTTAACAATAATACTCTAATGCTTGGTGGTTGTAGGGTACTTTAAATTCAGAATCTAAATAACATCCTGTCAGACAGGAATAAAGGCTTTTTCCTCTACAGTCTTAGGTTCAATGACTGGAATTGAACTGACAAAAGACAGATTAACAGGAGAAAAAGGTTTATTTTATATGCATATAGAAGGGCTCACAGAAATAAATAAAAACCCAAAGAGGTAGTTAGACCAGGAGGTTTATATACCATTTTAACAAAGGGCAATACATTTGCAGAGAATTGACAAGACAAAGGAAAGGGGTTTAGAGCTTCTAGTGGCAATACATTGTGGGAAGACAAATATGTGGTGGAAGCTAATGGAAGATAAGGGTTATTTAAATAACGTTTGTTATGCAGATTTCTCTCAGTGCTACCTCTGGGTTGATAAGAGTCTAGGAAGTTTATGCCCTTCTTTTAGGCAAATAGGAGGAGGGTAGAGAGCTTTTTCCTGTGTCTGCTGATTCTCAACTGCCTTCAGCTCAAAATAATCTTTATAAAGATTTGGTACCCTCTTTATAACAAAATAATCTTTATATTTTGGGGTGTTATATTCCAAGCCCTTCAATCCACAAACCAAAGTCAGTTGACTGGTATGGTTCTCTGAACACTGTGGTAGGTAAACTAGATGCTGCTTTTGCTGTTCCTGAGGTCATAGCCCAGACCTCATCTTTGCTTAAACCTGCACCTTTAAAAAAAGTCCCACCCTGGGTCCACATCCTTCCATCTCTCCTCTCTGTCTCACTAAATCTATTTGTTCTTCAGCTGCTCCAAGCCTCCAGGATCTCAAATGTTCCAGCCTAACAAGCTTTCCTGGTGTTCTTTTGAAGCAGGAGCAGCCTTGAACAAATCTCTCCAACACCGAACAGGGAAGGAAGTGGTAATTTTATTTGGCAGGGAGCTGCAGCAGGCATAGATGCCTCAGCAACCGAGCTCCCCATCATGCAACCTGGAATCCATGATCAGTCTCTGGAGTGCTTTCCTAATGCTGAACTCTGTGCCACCTCTTTTTAAAATCTGTACTCGCTCTACAGTTTGTGTCTTTTGGTCAGTCTAACAGGCCTCAGACTCTCCTGCACAGCAGAAATGCTTACATAACCTCACCTGATGATGAAGGCCCCACCTAGGATAAACTCCCTAAGGAGCTTGTTTCAGGGCTGAGGCTCTTGGTGCCTCTAGCTCTTCTTATTAACCAGATGTCTTCCTTTCCTGTTCCCTTCCTTGACTATTTCTGATCTCCCATTTCTCCTGTGAGCCACACCTACATGCCCCTCAATCATTGTAGGTGGGGCCAAGTCTTTTCTTTCTTAGAGAAAACACAAGTTCTTAGACATAAACTTTCCTTTTCACCTTTAAGCTTATCTATAAAAGCACATCTCTCTCCTTCTTTTGTTCTTATTTTAGAAAAAGAGTTGCCACTTTCATAAAGCTAGTAATTAGTTCTTTTGATTGTTTTCAACGGTGAAGGTGAGGATGTCATTTTTCTGCTTCAAACCTCCCAGATACTTCCAATTGCATCCTCACCAAAGAGCAAACTCCTTACTGTGGTCTTCAAGAAATGCTTGCCCTAAAATGGTTGTTCTCTTCCCAGGCTGCACTGGGAAGCTCCAAAGCATAACTATGCCCAGGTGCCTCCATGAGGCATTCTGACTGACTTGGCGCAACCCAGAAAGTGACTGAAGCTGGTCTCAAGTAATTAGAGGTTCACTTTGCCAAGGTTGAGCATGCACCCAGGAAAAAGAAACAAAAATCACAGTAGGACCAGTGACTTGCACTTTTTCCAAAGATGGTTTTGGGAACATTAATATTTAAAGGAGAAAGAGCAAGCAGGAAGGGAAGGGGAAAAAAAGGAGTGAGCAGGCAATGAGGCCAGTGGTTACATTCTTGTGAGACTCTGATTAGTGCTCAGGAAATCTACATTTTATATAAGCTAAAGCATGCAAAATTATAGCTATCTGGGAACAAAAGGAAGGCAGCCTTTGCATGACTCAGTTCCCAAGTTTAACTTTCCCTTTGGCATAGTGAATTTGGGGTCCTGAGATTCTATTTTTCTTTCACATTTGTATGAGGTAAGATCTGGTCAACAGTATTTTTTATTTCTTTAATTTTATTTTTTTATTTTTAGTTTAATAGCTTTAAAGTTATGAGTGGTTTTTGGTAACATGTATGAATCGTATAGTGAAGTCTGAGATTTTAGTGCACCCATCACCCGAGTAGTGTCCATTGTACCCAGGTTGTAGCTTTTTATCCCTCATCCTCTCAGCAATATTTTTAAAAGACACCCGGCAGATTCTGCTTCCCTCTCACAGCACATCATTCCCTTCTCCTGGTGACTCCCCACCTTGACCTCTCCCCTCCTTGACTCTCTCTAAGGCTGTCTGTTTCCCAAACTTCAGGTTTCAGTTTTAGTGTCACCATTTATGGAAGATCATTTTCTGTCCAGAACTTGGGTTGTTTCCTTCACCGCACACACTGCGGCCTATGCTTGTCTCTTTCCTTGTTTCTCACCTGTTGCCCTAGTGCTAGCCTGGATGCTTCCTGAGGTCAGGGCCCCTTTGAGATAGTTCGCCATTGATTCCCCAGTGCCAACCCGAGTCTGGCACACAGGCATTCGCTGAGGATTTGAGGAGTTAATATTAGATAAAGAATTGCTTCTGATCTTGCCTTCTTCCTGTGGGACCTTGTTCTATTGACTTTCTTTTCTTAGATCTTCAGACTTTCTCCACTGATCTGAGTCTAAAAACATACTTAGAACTTTCCTATCCAAAATCAAACATGTATAGAAAACCTCCTTTGGCACCTTCTCTTATTTAACTTTAATCCTGTCTTTTTTCTTCTAATTAGAAAGCAATTTAACCTCAGGATAAGAAAGTCAGATTGCCTGGATTCCAATCAGATTGTTGCTATGTACTAGATTTGAGATCTGGGTAAATTGTGTCACCTCCTTGTGCCTTGTTTTCCTCATCTATCAAGTAGAAATGGTAAGAGTACTTTACTCATGGGGTTGCTATAAGGATAAAGTGAGGTACCATATGTAAAACGTGCCTGGCTTCTATTAAGCACTCTGAAATGTTAGCTGTTCTTATTAAAGTCATCTCCATTGATTGTTTCTGCTCCTCAATCCATTATAAATTATCCTCTGCCCTAAAGCATTACCTAGCTTTGGGGCCCTTTATTACTTCTCACTTCCCTTGATCTTGCTGAGGCATGGGATGTTATTTACATCTCTCCCCTCTCTCCCCTCTTCTCCACTCATCATTCTCTTTTCTCCCTTCCCACCTTTTTGGCTGACCTTTCTCCAGGTCTCTTCTGCTGTTCCTTCTTCTCCGATGATTTTAGGGCTTTGTTTTTGGCTCTCTATCTTCTCAATCTTTCTATTCAAGTTGGGCAGTTTCATCCACATCTATGGTCTGCAAACAACTCTTTGCTGATGAAAACTCCCAAGTTATTATTTTTATCCCAGATTTCTTGTGAGCTATGGGGCAGTGATGACAAATGTCCTTTAGACCCCCATCTGCATATCCTACATGGACACCACATTCAACATATTTAAACGAGGTGTGTTAACCTCACAGCTTAATCTTCTCCATCAATCTCTTTCTTATTTAATTACACACCCCTTGTAAAATGCTTGCTGCCTGAACACAGAGCAAATCCTCTGAATGCTAAACAAATGGCTACATTCCCTTAAGGCATAAAGAAGAAGAGTTAACAGCTGATTAGTTATTCTACAGAGTTAAGTGTGGCATTGTACAGTGAAAAGAGAACAGGCTTTGAGATTAAACAGATATCTTTTTGAATCATAGCTCTGAGCTTTCCTGTCTATGTGACCTAAAATGGGAATGGCAGTGCTTACCTGTCAAGGTTGTTAGGATGCTAAAAGGAAGTGCAAAGCACATGGCACAAATTTGACGCACAAATTAAATGTTAGCTTCATGTTTTCTTACTCTAGACTTAATTTATAACTTCCTTCATAGGCTTGTAGATTCTGAATCCATGAATTTTCTCACTGACTAGGCCAGTGTTGCTGGAGTTGTTGGGACCAAAATGCCTCGATGTTATCTATTTGGAGAGTTGTGGCCAAGTCCAAAGCTCATACTGTTCATGTCATGACAGCCAATAAGTCAAGAGACAAGGTGTTGGGGTGAGGAAGGTGACATTATTTTGGAGAGACAGCAAACCAAGAAGATGGCAGATTAGTCTTCTAAAGAACCATCTTAAAGGCATGAATCTCAGGCTTCTTTTTACGTTGGGAAAGGGGGAACAAGGAGGGGGTTGTGGTCAGGATGTACAGGTAACCACAGAAATCTGGGTGTTAGCCAGAGTCCAATGAGGTCGCAAAACATCTTTGTCCTTGATCAGGTCACAATGCTCCTATATATCTTTAAAATAACATTGTTACTTGTGTATATGCTCTCCTAGTCTCTTTGGGGGTTAGTTTTGGGAAGGGACTATTATCATCCTTGCTTTAAAGTTAAACTGAATTCCTCCTACAGTTAGCTTGGCTTACAGGCAGAATAAATGAAGGCAGTTAAGTTTTGAGACTAGAAGCAAGATGAAATCCGCTATGTTATATTTCTCTCACTGTTGCATTATGAACACAGCCTCCTGAATGGGGTTGACAAGCTAAGGTGAGATGCCCCCTTTGGCACAGGGTGAAAGATCTGCTTTTCCAAGGGTTAGTTTGTGTGCTTTCCCATGTTGTCTAAAAGACCACCAGGATGGCTGAATAACAGAAAGGAGAGTTTTATTGGCGATATCAGTTTACACACTGTGAAGGGAGTCTCTGGTATGGACCAGAGATGCTGTCTCTTCAAAGAGGGAAAGGGCACGTTGGGTTTTATGCCTCACAGGGCCTGTATCACAAATAGATTCACACATATCCAGCAGATTTGGGGGAAAGGTTATACACATTTATGAGGGGAGTGGAATGCACGTTCAATGGGCAAACATGTATGTCACATACATTGCATGTTCACTTTGGAGCCAAGTTTTAGTGTTAAAATGAAGTGGAATTTGGTTCCACATCAAAAGGTGAACTGTAGGCCACAAAGACAGTTTGTGCGAAGTCTCTATAAGTTGCTGACATTGGCTTAAAGTCTGTAGTTGCTTATCAGGAAAGAATGTTTGTAGGGCTGGTCCTCTGTCCAATCAGCGTTGGAGTGGTCTGGGTTGTAAATCAGCTGATAATTTTCCCAGTAGCTCCTAGTTACAAAGTGTAGCAAGAATATGGTTCTTCTTATAGCTGTAGGGATTTAGGAAATTGCCATGCCAACTGATCCCTGAACCCTCAACTGACAGGTAACTTCTGTTTTCTTAACCCTAGGGTTCATCTTAGTCAATAAAGGGGCTTTTATTTTGGTCTCTCAGATCACAGCCACACATCAAATTACGTGGTAATTCCTCTGTCTGCTGCCTTCTAAAAAGAACCATTAAAGCCTTTTTTCTTTTAACTTTCTATTTGTTGAATCCAAATATTTCCAGTACAGGGCATTAACATCATAACTGCTTAGATGAGAACTTGCACTGCCTGATGAGGAGGGGGAGGGTCTAGGGGAGGGGGAAGCATCACTGGGGCTCTGCACAGAAGACTGCAAGCTGGATGGAAATCTTTTTTTTTTTTTTAATTGCATAGCCATTGAGGACATTTTATTTATTTTATAGAAGAAAACACATATATGTTACAGATTTTGTCTTCTCTGCATTTCTTTCTGCTTTCATCATAAGCCTAGTAGGTATTTTATTGACTCTTCTCTCATGTCTCTGCGGTGTTACTCAGATGTTTTCACCTCTACTTTCTCCTTGAGACTGCACTGTTGGTAATTTTTAAGTATTTCTTCAACAATACAACTTCCTATAGAGCATTTCATGAACAATCTCTTCCAATCTCTAAGCAGATTGTTAATAAATCAGTGAATAATCAATATAAAATCTTGACCAAAGGTTCATGACAAAAATCCAACTGGTTATGCAAGGATATTTACACATAATTCTTTTTTTGTGAAATATAATTGTTTCAGTGAGCTGATTGTGACTGCACATTCTTCATGGTCTTAAAGATAGTAGGGTCCCTGTATTAGTCAGGGTTCTCTAGAGGGACAGAACTAATAGAATATATGTATATATGAAAGAGTTTATCAAGCAGAATTGACTCACACGATCACAAGGTGAAGTTCCACGATAGGCCATCTGCAAGTTGAGGAGCAAGGAAGCCAGTAGTGGCTCAGTCTGAGTCTCAACAGCTCAAAAGTTGGGAAGCCGACAGTGCAGCCTTCAGTCTGTGGCCAAAGGCCCAAGAGCCCCTGACAAACCACTGGTATAAGTCCAAGACTCCAAAAGCCAAAGAACTTGGAGTCTGATGTTTGAGAGCAGGAAGCATCCAGCACGGGAGAAAGATGAAGGCTGGAAGACCCAGCAAGTCAGTTTCTTCCACCTTCTGCCTGCTTTTTCTAGCTTTACTGGCAGCTGATTGGATGGTGGCCACCCACACTGTGGGTGAGTCTTCCTCTCCCAGTCTACTGACTCAAATGTTAATCTCTTCTGGCAACACCCAGATATACCCAGAAAAAATACTTTGCATCCTTCTATCCAATAAAGTTGACACTTAATATTAACCATCACAGTCCCAACATTTCCAAGTGTGTTCTACTTGAGTTCAGTTCAGTGGGTGTTTGCTTCCCTGAAGAAGCCCATGTGAACCTAAGTGATGCTCCAACGAGTGGAGAGTAGCCGTGATGATAGGGGCATGGGTAGAGGTGGAGGTCTGAGACAGGCTGAATATGGTGATTTTTGCCAATATTGAGACGATTTCCTTATAGCCTCCCTCCTAGCTTATCACAGGGGAGGAGAAGACATGGATCAGAAATGGCCCACAAATCCCCAAGTACTCATTTCCATCTCATCATCTTATAAGAGCATCTGTGGTCCCTGGGTCGCCACAAGCACAGAGTCATCACCAGTAGTGAGAAGATGTGTTGGCATGGGTTACAGTAAATCAAAAGTATCAAAGAAAAATTGCACCAGATGGAGTTAGACAGTCAAGGAAGGCTATTCAAGATGATTGCAATGGAGGAGAGGGATTGAACTCAACTCCACTAAAGCAAGAAAGGGAGCAGTTTTAAAGCTCTGAGTGAGCTAGTGGAAAAGTACTAGAGTATATTAGGGAGTAGGCTGGTCAATGTAATCAGGCCATCCATGTTCGCTAGTTGGTCTTTGTTGAAATTAGGCTCTTATTCTCCTACAAAGTCTGAGAGATAGGGGCACTGTCTTTCTTGGTAATTACATTTCAAAGGGACGGCTCCCAGATCCTTAAGAAAGATATTCCTGGGTTATAAAAGTGGCAAGAGTGTGGGAGAAGATGTACATCTCAAAGGATCAGAAATAATTTACAATTGCAAGTTTTCTCAAATAAATGCCCTAAGAAAGGGACGTCAGAGAAAGCTGTCTAAAGTTTGTCATGCTGAAGGGAACATTAAGGCCATCTTTCAAAAGCCAACCCCAAGCGGAAAATTTCCATCTGGACTTTTGGTTATGATGCATTACCAACCAGGTTATATGTGTTACTTAAAACAAAAAAAATACTCAAAGGTCCTAAGCCATGACCTTTTAAAAACCACTTTCATTCATTAATGGAGGCTCTTTACCTAAAAGACTCAAGTAGCAAAAGAGTAGAATTCAACAAAAAGCCTTTTTTCCAAACCTCAACTGGGTTGGTAAAAGCTCAAAATAAGGGCTCTCCTTAAGGAAAATGTATCCTCTGTTCTGCAGACAATGGTATTTAACGCACTCATTTTCTGCTTTCCATGATTCACCTGTATGAGGGAAGGTAGTTTAGGATCTAGGGTGATATTATTAAAGTGTTTGAGGTATGGGATTTGGGATCCTGGCTCTGCATTTTATAAAGCTGTGTTCTCTTGGGCATGTATTTCACCTCCCTTATCCTCGGTTACCTAACACATACAATGGGGGTGAGTTTAGTTACCTCTTAGGGAAGCTATAAGGATTAAATGACATAGCACTTGTTAAGGCCCAGTACTTGGTATATAGCCAGGGCCAACAAATGGTAATAACTATTAGTAGGAAGTAATGTCTTTATGGGGCTTCAAAAGAGAATTTTAGTATAAAAATTTTAAAATGGTAAGTGCTTTTCAAATTTATTATTACTTGCCTTATCAGAAGTAATATACTCTCCATTATTTCTGTTCAGTCATGATTGGCTTATATAATTAATATAGTTATTCAGGGAATAATTATTCTGGTTGGCATTATCCAAATTTTGCCTCTTTTCAGCTTAATGAAGCTTAATTAGGTGGGCAGGGTAACAAAAACACAGGGTTGGCCACTCAGTGTTATCACTTATTAACAAGGTTTAGGGTTGACTGTCAGAGGAAATGACATTCAGATTCTGCTGACTTAGCAGAACCATGTCTGAGCAAGAGAAGTTCCTCTGCCCCGCAGCTCAAGGCTCAGATGAGGCAGAGGTATGGTGAGGACTCCTGGGCCCCTTTCCCTCTCTCCAGGATCCTAAGGCTCCGGATAAAAGAAGGTCCAAAAAGACCTGTGTAGAGCTCAGAATTCTTTTCTTGGGGGCCCCAAACAGGCTAGCTTCAGCAGTTCTCTCCATGCCTCCTCTGTCTCCCCCGATTTTGTTTATTTCCGAGGGGTGAGCGTAGGAGCTGGTGGCCCCAAAAGTGGGAGGCAACTTTTGGGCTTTCTGACCATGCAGGCAAGTAGGAAGAAGTGAAGGAGGAGGGGTGATCTGGAAAAGATCCAGAAAGGGCACCACATCACATCTAGACTTAATTCTTTTGATTTAACCATCCAAGGTCTCAATCTCTGCTGACAGCTATGGCCGGTGGGACATTTGATGGTGGATCAGAGCTTCTCCATGGTGATACGTGTGTGGAAGGTGGGGTGTGGATGTGTGCATTCGTATCCATGTGCAGGTGTGGAAGAGGGAGCTTGGGCTTTTCCTAAAGCCCCTCACCCCCAAACATGAGGTCATATTACTAGGTGATTTTATTTATTTACTTATTAATATTTATTCTTAGACTAGTCAAGTGCAGTAATGACAAGAGGGGAAAGTGTAGAACAAGGGGTTTGATCTGTAACTGACTGTGAACAATCAATTGAGATAACTCACTACCTTTGGATCAGCCAGTAGGTGATTTTAGATGGTCAAGAGACAAGAGCTTATCATTAAGTCACATCAGGAGAAAGTTATATGTTTTTCCATTTTCTTTCAGCACTTCGATTGTCAGGGAAAAATGGGAATTATTTTGGTAGTAAAATGCTTTTGACTCTCTAAGCTTTCCTACTCTTTATTAAAAAGATTAAATGACCCCATTTAACCAAATATGTTAATACAGTTGAGGGCATGGCTGTGGCAAAAATCATGATGTGGGCTGGGCACGGTGGCTCACACCTGTAATCCCAGCACTTTGGGAAGCCAAGGTCAGGAGTTTGAGACCAGCTTGGTCAACGTGGGGAAACCCCCACCTCTACTAAAAAATACAAAAAAAATTAGCTAGGCATGGTGGTGTGCACCTGCAATCCCAGGTACTCAGGAGGCTGAGGCAGGAGAACTGTTTGAACCCGGGAGGCAGAGGTTGCAGTGAGCTGAGATGGCACGATCGTACTCCAGCCTGGGCAACAGAGCGAGACTCCATCTCAAAAAAAAAAAAAAAAATCATGACGTGGGGTGCACCTGAGAAGGCAGACCCACCATCTTGCTCTAAGAAACGGGTAGAGTGAGAGCGCAGGGTTTTCAGGGGACTTCATATCTTTATCTTGCTCTGACTACTTTTATCTCAGGTAGCCAAAAGCTGGCTGCTTGAGGGAGGTATGTGGTAAGAACGTGCAGATATCCCTGAAAAACTGTCCAAAAAGAGTACACACCAACTTTGGTCTAGAATATACAAGATTTTTTTCCCCAGGTCAGCAGCCCCTGCTGCATAATTTTGATGGGAAAAGCTATTAAGGTACAGCTTATTATTATATGTGAAGCACTTGGGGGATATTTGCTGGGATGTGCTCTGAGGTTCCTCTTCACTAGGTGAGATTCTTGAAGTTGAATTTTCTTGGTCATGTTTCAGAGTTGCTCAGTTTTTCAGGGCAAGGCAAAAGCAAAGGATGCTGTCTGGACTTATGTAACTGGGTTATTTCCTCTTCTGTTCTCTAGCTCTGAAAATCCATTGCAGTTCAAGTGCATATCAAATCCTGGAGCAAATTGGAGACTACATACTGGTATGTCTTAGGAATGTACAAGTCAAGGTAGATATTGGTTACCTGTATGTGTGGAGGTAGGCATGGGAGAGAAGCACTAGAAGGGAACTCTCGCCATTAAAGTCCTAAGAGTCGCTGCACCCAGTAAACTCATGAGAAACATTTGCAGCATTGCATATTATGTCTCTGCTACAGGTGAAAAAATCCCAAACAAAACTGGAAATTCTTTGATTTTGACTACTCCAGAGGCTGATCAGAAGGATTGCTTGAGCCAGAAGTTTGAGACCAGGCTGGGCAGCATAGGGAGACCCATGCAAAAATATTAGCCTATGTAAGGTTTGGATATACATCTGCTAAAGAATTGCACGTTTGTTTTGGCTCATAAAGTATATATATATTTCCATCCCCAGACCTTTATGAGCAGATGGGACATCTCTAAAGATGTTGCATCTTAAGGACAAGGAAGAGAAAAGAGAGAAAGGGACAATAATCCTTGGAAAAATTGTGCAACAGGCAAAATATGTCTTTGGTTTTTTCCACATTCTCTTTCCAAATTCTTCCCCCTAATTTCAGCATCCTTCTCGTTTCCAGCCACTCAATTCAATCTTCTCCCAGTGCTTGACATTCTTCCTATAATAGAAGAAATTCATTTATGAACTCTTCCTAGTGAGGTACTCCCAGGGTGTTTCCCATGTAAGGAGTCGTTATTTTAAAAGAGAATCAATCCCTAGAAAAGGCAATGAAATTAACTATGTGAAAGTAATTGAAATTCATTACACCTGGGACAGAAGGTGGGGCGAATGTGAGCTGAAGGTGGGAGAGATTTTCAGACCCCTTGTCCTTGATCCATCCATGGGGCAGATGCAGTCCTGGCTCTCCTGCCACCAGAGCCTGATTCTTTCTCAGCTCACACTAGCTGTGGTGTGACTGGACCACTTCACTCTGCTCCAGTTTCCTCAGATGGAAAGTCACAGAAATAATAATTGTGTGACTTAGAAAAAGACTAAATAAACCAGTTCTGCTGGAAGGCAATCCAACCAGCTGTAAAATAATGTGAGATGCATGTGCATTAGCTGTGGGCGGTTCCCTCCAGACATTGCCCAAATAGTTTTTGTGGTATTTTTGTATATTTTAAATATGAAATATGTTCAGAGAGAGTACCATGGTAACCTACATAGAAAATCCCAGGAAAAGCACCACACTGTTAACTCTGAAATTTGTTTTGCACAGGGCTCTGGCAGCATGAGTGTTCCCCAACTGAAATGAATCACAATTAATTTGGTTGGATCTGGTCAGCAAATACAAGCAGATAATGTTTTTCTTGCAGAGTGTGTCAAAATGAATCCAGAGTGATAGCTTTCAAATGCCAGTTTCCATGTAAATGAGAGGCAGAAATTCTGACCCCTGTGCTAGGAGGAGGCTGTGACTATCCATAGTTGTTGGAAGGGCACTAATTTTTCGTGTGGGGAGATGCCTGTTTAGTAACTGTCCTGAAAAGATGTTGTTCTTCAGAGTTACTGGGTCATTATACTCTTTTAGCTTTGTAGGAAGAGCTAAGTAGCTGCAGAGCCCAAATTTGTGTCTCCCCTCCCAGCTTGGCAGTACACGTGGGATTTGTTAGCATGGCAGCATAGGTGAGTGTGAGCCAGTGACTGTGACTCATTAGTCTGCCTGTGTCTCCAGGTGCCATGAAGCAGTGCTCTCTGCCCTGAATGCAGGGGGTGCACTCAGCAGCAAATGGGGAACTAATTTAAGAGCTGTCTCTCAGGGATGCCAGTCCCTTAGGACCCCAGGGTTCCCTGGGCAGACTTGAGAATGTGCCCTGTCATGTCCAATGAGTTGGTGAGTCTATCTCCAGATGACTCCCTTTCTGGCTGAACTGGCTATTTCTCCCCTAATTAAACACTTGTGGTTTTCCTCCCCTGGGAAAAGGGAAATGGTCACCTATTGGCTGGAAGGAAAGAAGTTTGCTGCACCTTGCAAAGAGGTCTGAGGCACTGCTGTCCCCATTATAGGACCAGAGAGAAGCTCTTTTTTTTTTTTTTTTTTTTTTTTTTTTTTTTTGAGACGGAGTTTCGCTCTTGTTACTCAGGCTGGAGTGCAATGGCGTGATCTCGGCTCACCGCAACTTCTGCCTCCCGGGTTCAGGCAATTCTCCTGCCCCAGCCTCCTGAGTCGCGGGGATTACAGGCACACGCCACCATGCCCAGCTAATTTTTTGTATTTTTAGTAGAGACGGGGTTTCACCACGTTGACCAGGATGGTCTCGATCTCTTGACCTCGTGATCCACCCGTCTCGGCCTCCCACAGTGCTGGGATTACAGGCTTGAGCCACCGCGCCCGGCCAGAGAGAAGCTCTTTTAATTAATTTCTGGAGTCATTAACAATGAACTGCTCTGTAGCTCAGCTTAAAGTCATATATTTGTTCTGTACCTGCGTTTTGACTCGTTCTGGCCATGTAGATCAGCCTGTCGCACTCTTCTCATGAAACGCAGGGGTCTAGACTGACATTTTCATGGCATCTTTGGGCTGCATGGAAGGGGCAACACCTGCTCCCTTCAGACCATCTGAAACCACTGATGATTAAAACTGTAAAAACTGTAAAGATTCTCTCATTTTCCTTTTTCCTGGGGAAAATGAATGAGTAGTGGTCCCTGGCAGGGGTGTACATGCAGCCAAGAGGAGAGAGTGTTAAGTCAGGTGGCACTGAGGACCGTTTTCCATTTTGGTGGCAGATGTAAGTTTCTTCAAACATGTTAGGGCAGGGCTGGTTTACAACAAAATTTTGAGATTGGCAAATCTATTCCCTAAGCCACTTTGTTCCACTGCATCTGCTTCCTTTATGGGGCTTCCTTCTCACATTCTCCCTGTCCTGTGCTTTCGCTTGGACCCTCACCCATGCCAGCATCTCCTTCAGATCTCTAGACCAACTCTTCCTCCGAGGTCCCAGTCAAATCCAGCTGTCCTGTGGGGCCTCATTAGTGACTGGCTTCTGGTTAATGGAATATATTACTCTTGTTGCCACATTGAATTTGTATGGGACAGGTGATATTTTGCATTTTAAGAAGGATCACTGTTACTTTATCTTATGGAAGTAGCACAGAGTAAGAACATAGATTTTGGGACAAGCCTTTAGAAGGGAATTTTAAAGTAATGCACAACACCTTCCCAAGAGGGAAGTGTCTGTTCTCTCTTTGTGAAGACCGGTGTGTCCTTTTAAAGAAGACATCCTTAGCTTTCTTTCAGTCTTAGTTAGGATACAGAAAGAAAACTGGAAGCTTTTAGAGGTCGGTTTTCCTTTTGATATATCAAGAGTTGCTTTCCACCCTTTGGAGAGAAGCTTTTCCTGTCACAGATATTAAACCCCTTTCATGATCCTTTACGTTCTAATCAGGTGGTTTGAGTGTGGAGTAGGAGCCTTAAGGGATGCAGCCATCCGAATGCTGAGAAGCCCTTGGAAACTGCCCACGTTATCTTCATGGGGAGAACTCCCTCTGCCACAGCCTGGAGCCCATGTTCACTTCTCCAATTCCCAACTGCCATTCCCATTTCATTCCCTGCCTTACCTCCTGCCAGACTCATTGTCTGAAAGTCCAGTTCCAATTGTTTCCTGTCCCAGCTCAGAAAGCTTCCCTGGCTTTCTGTCCAAACTGAACAAATGCTTCATGCTGACCTCTTGGATCCTACACGGTAATGATCTTGGTAGCCATCTCTCACAGTGCATTTACTACATGCCATGCATGGTTCTAAACACTTTTCACATATTAATCCGTTTCATTCTTACAACCCTATGATGCAGGCATTATTACTGACCTTATTTTGCGGCTGAAGAGACTGAGGTACATAAAAGTTACTCTTAAGGCTATAAAGCTAGCAAGAGGCAGAGTGGGGATTTGAAACTAAGCAGTGTGGCCCTGGGAAGGCACACTCTGTGACAGCACAGTCCCTGTTTCTCTAAGCTGGGGCTCCGAGGAGTTCCTCTCCACTCTCTTTTGTTGCTGCTCAATGTGCACCCAGGGAACCGAATGGCTCACTATTCCCAGAACACCTCCCCTGCTTCCTGGGATTCACATGTTGGCTTTTCTTTTTTAATTCACCATGCTCTCCCCAGCTCATGCTCTCAAACATCAGCTCCTTCATTAACCCTGATGATACTGAGATAAAGCAGGGACCCCTCTTAGGGACCTGCAGCTCCCCTCCTCCCCGCCAACCCACCCTGCTCCTTGCCAAGCATGGAAATAAAAATCTTGAGTTCCTTCAAGAGAAATTTCAGGCTCCTAGCTAGCTTTGAGAAGCAAACGAGAACTTGATAAGCAAGGAGGTAGTCATAGCTTAAAACAATAGCCATGGAAATTCGAGTGATGAAATGTTTGGTTCCCATAGAAACTAAAGATAACAAATGTCCCTGAATTGTGTTTCAGAAACCTGCACACCCACCAAATGAATTCACTGTTCTGTAGACCTCAGGCAAGGGGGAGCTGAGGCTGAACTCTGACCACCATTCTTTGGTCTACATTTCTTCCTGAGGGGCCTGGAGGAGGCCATGCCTATGAACCAGAGCTAACATTCTTTTTTGCTGATCCCAGAGTTTTAGACAAAGTTTTGCCTCCTTAACCAATTGCAAGTCAGAACATCTTTGAATGCACCTCTGACTTGTTGGTTCCTGCTTCAAGGTATCCTGCCTTTTGAGGTCACACCAATGTATAGCCTTCATGTATGAATTTATGACTGTGCCTGAATCCTCTTCCTCTTTGCCTTTAAACTCCCTTACCTGTAAGCCCTCTGAAAGTTTCATTCTTAAGCATTTAGCTACCTGATTCTTCTTGCTTGGCACCCTGCAATAAATGCCTTATTTCTCCCACTGTAATCTGATGGCAGTGTTTGGCTTTGCTGTGCTGGGCCAGTGTACCCAAGTTTGGTTTGGTGACAATACCATCATAGTGACTTCTTAGGAGATCCTCAGTCCTCTCACCTGATAGTCATTTGCATGCTTACCATTCTTTATTGAGATTTTAGACACCTGGAGAACGAGGATTGTGTCTTAATCACCTTGATATACCCGGTGCCTTGTGGCCTATCAAAAGATAATTTTTGTATTGAATGAATATTTACCATGACAATTTTAAATGGTGTAACTGTGACCAGCAACTTCTATCCTGCATGACTTGAACCTGTGGGGGCATGGAGGGTATTTCTGTTCCTACACTTGTTTCATAAAGTAAAAAACAAACCAGTAGACTGTTTAGCCCTTACAAGTTGTCCTTCCAAGGACTGAAGTGAGCGAATTTGCACTGTAGCAAGGAGAGACAAATAGCATGATGCTCACCTAAGAAACATAAAACACTTCACACAGACAAAACAGTCTGCTAAAAAAACACAAGAGATTAACAGGAGAAAAATCATACAAATTTATTAACATGCCCATGGACACAGGAGTCCCACAAATATGAGACTCAACGAAGGGCCAGACAGCTGAGGCTTAAATAGCACCCTCTTCATCAGGGACAGGGAAGTGGAGGTGTAGACAATTTTGAGGCATAGTGAGTAGTTTCCAGGGGAATCAAATGAGCCCAAAGAGCAGACAGTAGTTTGTAAATGATCCCCTTTGAAAGTGGAACACAACAAGTTATGGGAAGGTTTGGGGCACCATGAACAAAGGCTGTCTTATTGTGCATGTGAAATCTTTTCAGTAATCTCTCACAGCTGCCTTCAGAAGAATAGATGGAAGTCTGTCTGGGCGTGGTGACGACTTTTAGTCTCTTCTCTTCTCCAGTAGTTAGTCTTTTCTTTTTATTTTGATGCGGTTTCTGGGAAGGAAGTCTTAAGACAATTGCATTTCTTTTGTTTTTGTTTATTATTATTATTATTTTTTTTTTTGAGACAGAGTCTTGCGCTGTCACCCAGGCTGGAGTCCAGGGCGCCATCTCTGTTCACTGCAGCCTTCACCTCCTGAGTTCAAGTGATTCCTCTGCCTCTCAAGTAGCTGGCATCACAAGCTTGTGCCACTATGCCTGGCTAATTTTTGTATTGTTAGGAGAGACAGGGTTTTGCCATGTTGGCCAGGCTTGTCTTGAACTCCTGGCCTCAATTGATCCACCCGCCGCAGCCTCCCAAAGTGCTGGGATTACAGGCATGAGCCACTGTGCTTGGCCTGTTTTTTTAAAAAAAATCTTTTGGGTTCATCCTAAAAGGAGGTACAAGTGAAGGTTTGTTAAACGGGTACACTCGTGTCACAGGGCTTGTGGTACAGATTATTTCATCACTGAGGTACTAAACCCAGCACCCAATTGCTATCTTTTCTGCTTCTCTCCCACCTCCCACCCTCCACCCTCATGTAGACCCCAGTGTCTATTGTTTCCTTCCATGTGTACATAACTTTTTATCATTTAGCCACTACTTGTAAGTGAGAACATGTGGTATTTGGTTTTCTTGCATTTGTTTTGGAAGAAGTTTTTGCCGGTCAGATAAGGGAATCTTCAGAGAGAACGCCTCTCTGTACTTGGTGGTGGTGAGGAAGGGGCTCAAGGACAAGTGACACCTTCTA
The DNA here is from genome assembly GCF_001604975.1 of Cebus imitator. Lineage (NCBI taxonomy): Eukaryota > Metazoa > Chordata > Mammalia > Primates > Cebidae > Cebus > Cebus imitator. The sequence continues at coordinate 817,182 of NW_016107521.1, read as the reverse complement.
AGGTCTTCCAATTTCCTTTAATCCAAAAGTATTCAGCATGCCACAGTGCTGTATTTGGGGGTATTGTTCTTTGTGCCCCAACAGAGGCAGATGTAGGTGTTCTGAATTCCTGTTTTCACTGCCCCTTGGGCCCCAGGTTTGGCTGTTGTCCTGAGGTCTTTGTAGCAGGGGCCACAGCTGGGAGTGCTGACCACGCAGGGCCAGTGGTCTGGCTGTGCTAGCATTGCTCACTGGTAACACCAGCACCCAAAGGGCAGGCTGTAGAGGGGTCAGCCTAACACCTCGTCAGGCCAAACAGAGGGCACTAGCATGGCTGTGCTGATTGTGAAGCTGATATTGGCAAGGATCAGTAAATAAAATGGCAAGAAATGATCAAGACCAGTGATTTTACCTCTTGTCACTGTGAAGGACCTTGTGAATTTTTTTCTGAGAGGTTTTTTATCACCTGTAAAATTGTATTATTAAGTACGCTTAACATTTCTTAATCTTTTATTAATCGGAAATCTATATTACTGCCAACCAGAGGCTCAGATAAGTAGGAATAAACCCTTGTTACCCCAGGGAGGAGGGATAATGCCAGGAAAGGGCATATGTACTTTGACCAATGTGGTTTTATTTAGAAGAATGTACCATTTCTTTCAAGTTCTAAGAAATAATGAAAGAGCTCTAACTCCTCAGTTATAGACTACAGGTCAAAGTAGAGAGAGGGTTTGCCAATCCTTGAGAGGCCTGCCCCAAGACAAAGTCAAGTGGACTTCTCGGCTGTGCTCTACCTTCACCAGGGTATATGCCTTGTCTGTCTGAATGTGTCAGTACTGGAGGGTTATCATGGGGCAGGAGTTCTGTGTGACCACTCAGATTTCCTGCATCAGCATGTAGGCAGAACATAAGGACACTCACAAAGGGTGCCTTCAATAGAATCTGTACACTTCTTTTTCTCATCATCTTATCCTTGGTGATCATGGCAACTTAGAGTTTCTGTGAAGAGAGCTTCAGTAGTCTGCTCTGTAAGAAGAAAGATGACACTTATCTCACGAAGTTGTGTTAAAGTTCTTATACCCCAATGAGGTACACAATAAGGACTTAATATTTTTAAATAAAAGAGAAGTAGTTATTGTCAGGAAGAGTGATAGGATAAGCTAATGGGTGTAGAAAATGTCGTTGACGTTATCATGTTGGGTCCTCTGGGCCATGCCAGGGCTAGAACAAAGGAATAATCAGAGATAATTGTGGCTGTGGGAAAACTGAGAGGACCTGGGGACTGGCCAGATGAGGAGGTGTGAAGAGTGAGAAAGTCAAAGTAAGAAGACAGTCGACATGTCAAATCTGATTACAAAAGCAAGTGATGGAACTGTTGACTTGGAGCTGTGGGGTGGACAGGCTGGTGACCAGATGAGGAAGAGTGGATGTCTTCTCCAAGAGAGAGAGTGGGAGAAAATACGTTTTCCCTCAGAATTTTCTTTTTCTTTTTTTTTGAGATCAGTCTCACTCTGTTGCCCAGTCTGTAGTGCAGTGATACAATCTCAGCCCACTGCAACCTCTGCCTCCCAGGTTCAAGCAATTCTCCTGCCTCAGCTTCCCAAGTATCTGGGACTACAAGCACGTGCCACTACACCTGGCTAAATTTTGTATTTTTAGTAGAGACAGGCTTTCACCCTGTTGGCCAGGTTGGTCGAACTCCTGACCTCAAGAGACAGCCCACCTTGGCCTCCCAAAGTCCTAGGATTACAGGCGTGAGCCACCACGCACGGCTGGGTACACTAAAATTTCAAGCTTCACTTATAATCTATATTATAAGTGAAGAATTTTCTTATAATTTATATTTGCTTTATAGCGGGAATAGGAAACCACACAAGTACATTGAAGTATCTGGGTTTTTTTGTTTTGTTTTTTTTTTTTGAGATGAAGTCTTGCTCTTGTTACCCAGGCTGGAGTGCAATGGCTCGATCTTGGCTCACTGCAACCTCTGCCTCCTGGGTTCAAGCAATTCTCCTGCCTCAGCCCCCTGAGTAGTTGGGATTACAGGCATGTGGCATCATACCCAGCTAATTTTTGCATTTTTAGTGGAAACAGGGTTTCACTATATTGGCCAGGCTGATCTCAAACTCCTGACCACAGGTGATCCGCCCACCTCAGCCTCCCAAAATGCTGGGATTACAGGCGTGAGCCACCGTTCCTGGCCTGTTTTTTTTTTTCCAAACAGTTTCAGGTTAGACTTCAGATGGAAAAGTCAAGCAGTTGAAGGAGAGACAGAGATAGCTGTAACCATGTTGGTAATTGTGAGTATATGCTATACATTTTCCCCTGCTTTCTCTTTTCTCCTAGGGGGTGGGTATGCCCTTCAACTGACCATGTCTATGTCTGGGAAGGTTCTATTTCTGAGTGTTGTAGTGTGTTTCCTCTGCACCTCTGGACATGGAGCACATGGCAGCTTCTCCTGTGAAGGGACGTGAGCCGATCATCAGTCATGGGTAATCACCTGACATCCAAACATGGCAGGCATCCTACAAGTTGCATCTCTTTTGTGAAGCTGGGGAGGGATCTTGCTACTGCAACATTTGTTGACTGTGTATCAGCCACTGGGAAAAATATGAAAGATGTCAGAAACAGATAGTCAGAGCTGATTGTTGTAGGCCTGAGATCCTTAAAATGTTGGGAAGGGATAGTGATTACGCACTAAGAATCATGATGAAAGGTTTGAAATTACTCCCAGGGGAAGAAAGGCATGTTTGAAGACACGCACACAGCTGGGTGTGGTGGCTCAAATGCCTGTAATCCCAACACTTTGGGAGGCCAATTCGGGCGGATCACCTGAAGTCAGGAGTTTGAGACTAGCCTGACCAACACGGAGAAACCTAGTGTCCACTAAAAATATGAAATTAATGGGGTGTGGTGGCACATGCTTATAATCCCAGCCACTCAGGAGGCTGAGGCAGGAGAATCATTTGAACCTGGGAGGCGGAGGTTGTGGTGAGTCGAGATCACGTCATTGCACTCCAGCTTGGGTAACAAGAGAGAAACTCCATCTCAAATAAAAAAAAAGAAAAAAGAAAAGAAACACACACACACACACACACACGCACACACAAACACACTCGCTCACACATTTGCATATATTTTCATAGAGTTTAAGATTGTTATGTAGGACATCCTTTCTAGAGCTTGTATTCTTATTAGTTTTCAGAGGGCAGAAATACTTTGTAATAATCTCCATTCAGCTAAAATCAGTGATGTTTTCTTTTTCTTTTTCCCTTTAAATAGACTTTATTTTTTACAACAGTTTTGGGTTCATAACAAAAGTCAGCAGAAAATACAGAGTTCCTGTATCTTCCTTGTCCCACCGTCTGCCCCTAAATGCACAGCCTCTCCCACTATCAACATCCCCCACCAGAGCAGGACATTTGTTACAATTGATGAACCGACATCAATACATCATTATCACCCAAAGTCCATAGTTTACATTAGGGTTCACTCTTGGTGTTGTACATTCTATGGGTTTTGACACATGTATAAGGACGTGTGTTCACCATTATAGTGTCATATAGAATAGTGTCACTGACCTAAAAATCCTCTGTGCCCTTTCTATGCATTCCCACTCCTCTTAACAACCTCTAGTAATCACTGACCTTTTTATTGTCTGCATAGTTTTGCCTTTTCCATGTTATATAGTTGGAATTATACAGATCTAACTATATATCTGAAAAGACTGTAATAATATGTATCTAAGTTTCCTCCATGCCTTCTCATGGCTTGATAGCTCTTGTCTTTTTAGCTTTGTCAATATTCCATTGTCTGGATGTCCCACAATATTTATCCATTCACTTATTGAAGGACATCTTGGTTGGTTGCTTCCAAGTTTTGGCAATTATGAATACAGTTGCTATAAACATCCATGTGCAGAATTTTGTGTGGACATAAGTTTTCAACTCATTAGGGTAAATACTAAGGATTGCAATTGCTGAACTGTATGATAAAAGTATATTTAGTTTGGTAAGAAGCTGTCAAAATGTTTTGCAAAGTGGCTGTACCATTTTGCATTCCTACCAGCCGTGATTAAAGAGTTCCTGTTGCTCCACAGCATTTGGTGTTGTCAGGGTTCTGGATTCTGGCCATTCTAATAGGTGTGTAGTGGTATCTCATTGTTTCAATTTGTAGTTTTCTGATGACATATGAAGCAGGATATCTTTTCTTGTGCTTTTTTTCTATCTGTATATCTTCTTTGGTAATATGGCTGTTCAGATCTGCTGATTTTTAAATTGGGTTCTTCATTTTCTTACTGTTGAGTTTTAAGAGTTCTTGGCATATTTTGAATAACAACTTTTTATCAGATCTGTGTTTTGCAAACATTTTCTGCTGATCTGTAGCTAGTATTCTAATTATCTTGATACTGTCTTTAGCAGAATGGAAGTTTTTACTTTCAATGCTTTCCAGCTTATTAATTATTTCTTTCATAGATCATGCCTCTGGTGTTATATCTAAAAAGTCATAACTATATCTCAGGTAATTTAGGAGTTTTGTAGTTTTGTGCTTTCCATTAAGACCATGATCTGAGTTTTGAGTTAATTTTTGTGAAGGGTATAAAGCCTATATCTAGATTCATTTGTTTTGGATGTAGATGTCCAGTTGTTTTATATATTAAAAAGCTTTATCCATTGTACTGCCTTTGCTACTTCGTGAAAGATCAATTGACTATATTTATGTCGGTCTATTTCTGGGCTCTCTATTCTGTTTCGTTGATTTATTTGCTATTTTTTTTTTTTTTTTAGTTTTTTTTTTTTTTTTTTTTTTTTTTTTTTTTTTTTTTTTTTTTTTTTTTTTTTTTTTTTTTTTTGTCAGTAATACACTGTCTTGGTTACTGTAGCTTTATAGTAAGTCTTAAAGTTCAGTAGTGTCAGTCCAAACTTTGTTCTTTTTTTTGAATTAATGTGTTGGCTATTCTAGTTCTTTTGTACCTCCAAATAAAATAACTTGATGAGATGTTGATTGGGATTGCATTGAATCAATAGATTAAGTTAGAAAGAACTGACATCTTGACAATATTGAGACTCCTTCTCCATAAACATGGAATATCTCTACGTTTATTTAGTCTTTAGATTTCTTTCACCAGAGTTTTGTAGTTTTCCTCATGTAGATCTTGTATAAATTTTATTATACAAGTATTTGTAAAGTATTTATAATACTTTATACCTGAAGTATTTATAATACTTTATACCTGAAGTATTTCATTTTTGGGGTGATGCTAATAGAAATGATATATATATTTTTAAATTGCATTTTAGGTTTTGGGGTACATGTGAAGAACATGCAAGATTATTGCTTAGGTATACATGTGGCAGTGTGATTTGCTGCCTTCCTCCCCCTCACCTATATCTGGCATTTCTCCCTATGCCATCCCCCCCAACTCCCCACCCCCCACTTTCCCTCCCCTATTTCCCTCCAACAGACCCCAGTTTATAGTGCTCCCCTCCCTGTGTCCATGTGTTCTCATTGTTCAACACTCACCTATGAATGAGAACATGTGGTATTTGATTTTCTGCTCCTGTGTCAGTTTGCTGAGAATGATGGCTTCCAGGTTCATCCATCTCCCTACAAAGGACACGAACTCATCGTTCTTGATGGCTATGTAATATTCCATGGTGTATATGTGCCACATTTTCCCTATCCAGTCTATTGTCAATGGGCATTTGGGTTGGATTCAGGTCTTTGCTATTGTAAACTGTGCTGCAATGAACATTTGTGGCATGTGTCCTTATAGTAGAACGACTTATAATCCTTTGGATATATACCCAGTAATGGGGTTGCTGGGTCAAATGGAATTTCTATTTCTAGGTCCTTGAGGAATCGCCACACTGTCTTCCACAATGGTTGAACTAATTTACACTCCCACCAACAGTGTAAAAGTGTTCCTATTTCT
>NW_016107521.1:763221-807227 GCF_001604975.1 Cebus imitator | reverse complement strand
GTTTTTCAGCTCCATCAATTCACTTATATTCCTCTCTAATTTGTCCATTCTCATTAGCATTTCGTCAAATCTTTTTTCAAGGTCTTAGTTTCTTTGCATTGGGTTAGAACATGTTCTTTTAGCTCATGGAAGTTCCTTATTACACACCTTCTGAAGTCTGATTCTGTCATTTCATCACATTCATTCTCCATCCAGCCTTGTTCCCTTGCTGGTGAGGAGTTGTGAACCCTTGTAGGAGGAGATGTGTTCTGGTTTTGGGTGTTTTCGTCCTTTTTGTGCTGGTTTCTTCCCATCTTTGTGGATTTATCCACGTGTGTCTTTGTAGTTGCTGACTTTCAGATTGGGTCTCTGAGTGGATGTCCAATTTATTGATAATGAAGCTATTTCTGTTTTTTAGTTTTCCTTCTAACAGTCAGGCTCCTCTGCTGTAGGGCTACTGAGGTCCACTCCAGGCCCTGCTTGCCTGGGGATCACCTGCAGCAGCTGCAGAACAGTAATGGTTGCTACCAGTTTCTTTTTCTGCTATCTTTGTCCCAGAAGGATACCTGCTAAGTGTCAGTCTGATCTCTCCTTTATGAGGTGACTCTTTGGATATACAGGAGTCGGGGAGCTGCTTGAGGAGACAGTCTGTCCTTTACATGAGCTCAAGTGCTGCGTTGTGAGCTCCGTTTTTCATTCAGGGCTGCTGGGCAGGTACATTTAAGTCTGCTGCTGCAGAACTCATAAACACCTTTTTTTTCCCCAGGTGCTCTGTCCCAGGGAGTTAGGGCTTTATTTATGAGTTTCCGTTGTGCTGCTGCCGTTTTTTTTCCCAGGGCTGCCCTGCACAGCAACGAGGCAGCCTAGTCACTGTCTGCCTGCAGAGGCTTTGCTGAGCTGCTGTGGGCTCTGCCCAGCTGTCATGTGAACTTCCCTGCAGTCCTGTTTATATGGGTGTAGTTAGAGCTGTCTCAGCATTGGTGGCCCGCTTCTGTAATGGCAGACTCTCGCTGTAATGGCAGGTTGCCTTGGCAATGGCGGGTTGCCTCAGCAATGGCGGACTACCTCCATAATGGTGCAGTGCCTCAGCAATGGCAGATGCCCTTGCCCCACAGAGCTGGACCATCCCGGGTTCAGCTGTGCTTGCTGTGAAACTCTCAATCCAAAGAGTTTCTGATTGCTGTTCTTTTGTGGGGTTGGGACCAGCCGAGCCTGATCACCTGGCTCCCAGCCTCAGAGCCTTTTGTTTTTTAGTTGAACGACTCTATCCCATGTGTTTCAGTCACCTGTTGAGAAGGCGCAGGGGGTCTATGTGATTTCCCCTGCAGCGACTCACTGCGCCGGCTTAAACAGCGGCGCTGAGATTTGTGGGGCTTTTTTTCTTTGTTTGTTTTTGCTCAGGAATCTCCTGGCCTGGCTCCCTGTTTCAGACCCCTTTTTAGTCAAATGAATGGGTGACTGCGCCTTCCCGGGCTACAATCGCCAGCTCAAGGGGCACCCGGACCAGTGTATTTTATACGGAGAACTGCCGGGCCGGGCGCCGCAAAGCAGCCGCGTGGACCAAAACATCTGAGGGGACCGAGACGGCCGTACCAGCCAAAACAGTCGCACTGGCAACCCGTGGGGCTCCTCTGCCTGGGAATCTCCTGGTCTGTGGGCAATAAAAATCCATCTGGAAATGCGGCGTCCACTCACCTTCTGCACTTTCACTGGGAGCTGCAATCCTGAGCTGTTCCTAAATGGCCATCTTGGATCTCAAACCCTGATATTGTATTTTTAACTTGTTTATTGCTGATATATAGAAAAGTGATTGGCTTTTGTATGTTAGCCTTGTATCCTGCAATTTTTCTATAATTATTTATTAGTTTGAAAAATCAGTTATTTCAGAATGTCTATGTAGACAGTAATGTCTACATCATGTAAAAAAGACAGTTTTATTTCTTCTGTCCCAATGTGTATACTTTTGTTTTCTTGTCTTACTGCATTAGCTAGGATCTCATGTTTGATGTTGAAAAGAAGTAGTGAGAGGGAACATCATTGCCTTGTTCCAGATTCTTGTGGGAAAGCTTTTAGTTTCTTACCATTAAGTATGATGTTAGCTGTAGGTTTTTTGTAAATGTTCTTTCTTTATCAAGTTGATGAAGTTATCCTCTATTGCTATTTTCTGAGAGTTTTTTAAAGATCGTGAATGGATATTGGATTTTGTCAAAAAATTTTGTTTTGGACCTGTTGATATAATATGTGATTTTTCTCCATTAGCCTGTTGATATATGATGGATTACATTATTTAATTTTCAAACATTGCACTAGCCTTGCATACCTAGGATAAATGCCACTTGGCTGTGATATGTAATTCTTTTTATACTTGTTGGATTTGATTTGTTAATATTTTGTTGAGGATTGCATCTATGTTCATGAGAGATATTGATCTATAGTTTTCTTCTAAAGTCTTTTTCTGGTTTTGCAATTAGGGTAATGCTGGCCTTATATTAATACAATGAATTAGGAAATAATCACTCTTCTTCTGTCTTCTGAAAGAGATTATAGAGAATTAGTATAATTTCTTACTTAAATATTTGGAAGAATTCATCAGTGAACCCATCTGGGCCTTGTGCTTTTTGTTTTGGAAGGTTATTAAAATTGATTTAATTCCTTTAATAGATATAGGCCTATTCAGATTGTCTGTTTCTTCTTGTGTGAGTTTTAGAGAATTGCATCTTTAAAATAATTAGCCCATTTCATCTAGGTTATCAAATTTGTGGGCATAGAGTTGTTCATAATATTCCTTTATTATTGTTTCAATGTCCATGGGATCTGTACTGATGTCCTGTCTTTTTTTTTTTTTCCTTTTTTTTTTTTTTTTTTTTTTTTTTTTTTTTTTTTCTTTTTTTTTTTTTAGGAAGTATAAGATACCTGAGAAATTTAATGCATTAAATCTGAAGGAGCACATAAGTAATTAATAAATTTACATTGGGACACTTAGTACCCTCTTTCAGAAAGAAACAGATTCAGTAGGCATAATATTTAAAAGGACATTTATAAAACTTGAACTGCATGATAAAAACAGGATTATGTAAATATCATAATTATCTCATGTCAAATGAGCAAATCTCTGGGGACAAAATTCACAAGCAACAAAAATGAAGAGGGATCTATATACATCAAATTGATAACCAAAACCCTTAAATTTCTACAGTTCTTTCTGCAGGCTTGATGACAAGAGCCTGGCCTGTTAAATTTTAGAAGTTACAAGACAACAGAAATAATTTTTGATATTAGTAGTTTGTGTTATCTCTTTTTCTCTTAGTTAGCCTGGCTAGAGGCTTTTAATTTTTATCTTTTCAGGGAAACAGCTTTTGGTTTTGTTGAAAACAGCTATTTATTTCCTGTTTTCAGTGTTACTGATTTCTGCTCTAATTTTTATTATTTCTTTGGATTTAATTTGCTCTTTTTTTTCTCATTTCCTAAGGTGTAAGCTTGATTATTGATTTTAGATCTTTTTTCGTTTCTAATATATGCATTCAATGCTATAAATTTTCCTCTAAGTGCTGCTTTCACTGCATATCACAAATTTGATATATTTTATTTTATATTTCACTTAGTTCCAAGTATTTTTAAATTTCTCTTGAGATTTATTCTTTGACCCATGCATTATTTGGAAGTGTGTTGCTTAATCTCCAAGTATTTGGGGATTCTCCAGCTTTCTATCATTGTTTTCTAGTTTAATTCTATTTTAGTTTAAGAGCATACATGGTATGATTTCTATTCTTTAAAATTTAAGGTGTGTTTTATGGTCCACAGTGTGGTATATCTTGGTGTATCTTCCACGTGAGCTTAAGAAGAATGAATATTCTGTTGTTGGATGAAGTAGTCTACAGATGTTCATTATATCCACTTTAATAATGGTGTTGTTGAGTTCAGCTATGTCTTTATTGATTTTCTGCTTTCTGAATCTGCCCATTTTCTGATAGAGGTGTGTTGAAATATCCAACTATAGTCATGGATTTATCTATTTCTCCTTGCAGTTTGATGTTTTTGCCTTATGTGTTTTGATGTTCTGTTTTTAGGTAGACACACATTAAGGATTATTCTGTCTTCCTGGAGAATTTACCCCTTTATCATCATATAATGCCCCTTTGTCTTAGTCAGCTCAGGCCGTGTTAACAAAATATCATAAGGGTGGGGACAGTGGCTCACATCTGTTGTCCCAGCACTTTGGGAGGTCAAGAAGAGGGGTTCACTTGAGGCCAGGAGTTTTGAGACAAACCTTGGCAACATAGTAATACCCTGCCTCTTCAAAAAGATAAAAAATTAGCCGGGTGTGATGGCATGTGTCTGTACTTCCAGCTACTTGGTAGGCCAAGATGGGAGGACTACTTGAGCCCAGGAATTTGAGGCTACAGTGAGCTGTGGTTGAGCCACTGTACTCTAGCCTGAGTGATGAGAACCTGTTTTGTTGAGAGCCTGTCTCAACAAAAACAAAAACAAATAACAAAATGCCCTTATGGACCATGTGGCTGAAACAACACACATTTATTTTCTCACAGTTCTGGAGACTGGAAGTCTGATCAGGATACCAGTATAATACATTTCAGGTGAGGCCTCTCTTTTTGGCTGGATGGCTGCCATCTTGTTGCGTGCTGACATGGCCTCTTCTTTGTGTGTGTGTAGAGAGAGAATGAGCTCTCGTCCCTTCTGCTCCCCTTCCCTCCCCTCTCCTTTCCTCTCCTCCCTTCTCCTCTCCTCTCTTCTCCTCTCCTTTCTTCTCTTTCTTTCCTTTCTTCCCTTTCTTTCTTCTTTCTTGACAACATTCTGCTCTGTCACTCAGGCTGGAATGCAGTGGCACAATTATAGCTCTCTGTAACCTCAACCTTGTGAGCTCAAGGTATTCTCCCATCTCAGCCTTTTGAGTGTCTGGGACTATAGTCGAGCACCACCACTCCCGGCTAATTTAAAAAAATTTTTGTAGAGACAGAGTCTCACTGTGTTTCCCAGGCTGGTCTCAAACTCCTAGCCTCAAGTGATCCTCTTACCTAAGCCTCCAAAGTACTGGGATTACAGGCATGAGCTGCCACACACAGTCTTTTTTTGTTTGTTTGTTTTGTTTTGTTTTGTTTTGTTTTAAATCTGAGAAAGTCTTTATTTCTTCTTCACTTTTGAAGGATAATTTCATAGGATGGAGGATTCTAGGCTAGTAGGTGTTTTTTTCTTTTCAACACTTTAAATATTTCACTTCACTCTTTTTATGCTTGCGTGGTTTCTGAGAAGAAGTTGGATATAATTCTTATCTTTACTTCTCTGTAGGTAAGGATATTTTTCCTCTGGCTTCTTTCAACTTTCTTCTTACCTTTGGTTTTGCTTACCTTTGATCTTCTGCAGCTTGAAGAGTATAGGCCTATGTATAAATTTTTTTTGGTACTTATTCAGCTTGGTCTTCTCTAAGGTATCTCTGAGGTTCCTGAATTTGTGGTTTGGTGTCTAACATTCTCAGTTATTATTCCTTCAAGTATTGCTTCTGTTCCTTCCTCTCTTTATTCTCCATCTGATATTCCTGTTATGTATATGTTTCCCCTTTTGTAGTTGTTCCACGGTTTTTGGGTATTCTGTTCTTTTTTTTTTAATATTGTTTCTTATTGCTTTTCAGTTTTGGAAGTTCCTATTTACATATCCTCAAGCTCAGAGATTCTTCCTTCAGCTACATCCAGTCTACTAATGAGCCCATCAAAAGCATTCTTTATTTCTGTTACATTGTTTAATATTTAGCATTTCTTTTTTATTCTTTCTTAGCACTTCCATCTCTCTGCCTATGTTATCCATCTGTTCTTGCATACTGTCTACTTTTTCCATTAAAGTTCTTAGTGTATTAATTGTAGTTGTTTTAAATTCACAGTCTGATAATTCTATCATCTTTTCTATATCTGAGTCTGGTTCTGGTGCTTACTGTCTTTTCAAACTGTGTTTTTTACCTTTTAGTATGCCTTGTAATTTTTTGTTGAAAGCTAGGCATGAGATACCAGGTAAAAGGACCTCTGGTGAATAGGCATTTAGTCATGTGGTGGCTGGTATTAAGGGAGGAAAAGTGGTCTCTAGTCCTATGATTGGGACTCAGTCTTTTAGTGAGCTTGTGCCCCTGGGTTGTGAACTTCACAAGTGCCTCTCAGTTTCTCCCACTCCTTAGTGGGACAGCATGGCTAGAGACAGCTGGAGTGGGTATTTCCCTCCCCACAGCTTGGTTAGCCTCAAATAAAACCCTAATGGTTTGGGCTGTCATAAAATAGATTCTCTTGAAGGCAGGCCTTATTAAAAATAAAATGTTCTGGCATATTACAATGCTCTGTCATATTTCCTCTCTCCCTGCTGGAAGCACAAGGGATTCTTCTCTGATTCACTTTGAGAACCAGGAGGCAAGACTTACAAAAGTGTAGGAATTCCCCTGTAGTTTTAAATTCTCAGATTTGTCCACACTAAGCCTCTAGTAATTTGTCAGTTACAGTTCAGGATTTTTCTATCCTGCTACTGGTTCCTGTGAATGTTTCTGCTTGTGTTTGGTTTCTGCTCCAGTATTTTGATTCTCTGTATCCTCTCTGTCTATGTCTTCAATTCTGGAAGGCAAAACATTGCCTGGTGACCTCACTTCTCTGATAGATCTGAGAGTTGTTTATTTTTCAGTTTGTTCAACTTTTTACTTGTTGTTTGAATGGAGTGGTGACTTTGAAGCTCCTTACATGCTGGACCAGAAACTGAGTGATGTTTTCTTCAAAGTGAAACCTGATTTTTCTCACCCATGTTCTTATGATAGGGTTTCTTTTATTGATGAGGGGAACATGCCACTGGCAAGGATCATTTGAAAACTAGACTCTGTAGTTTCATGTGGTGTGAAAAACTCATTTTAAAGACCATTTACCCAAGTCCTTCTCCCTCGTGAGTCCATGCCAGAGTTGGTTTGAGGGGTTCAGGGTCAAGGGCAGATGAATCCCAAAGAGAAGCCCTGCTTATTATGACATTTGTCAGTGAGAAGTCTGCACAAGCAGCTTCCCATGATTCATAAAATAAACTGCTGAGTGAGAATCTAATTAAAAATGTTTTCAGTCTAAAGATATAAATGAAGAGAATACACCTTCAAAGTCTCAAAAAGTGTAGAGGGTGCAGGTAGGAGAAGCCAAGTTACTTACCAAATCCTGGTAAGCTCTTGAATTTTAAAACAGGTAAATTTGTATGAGTAAAAGGACGAACACTCTTCATGGTAGTAAAGCTCTAGAACTCTTTTTCTATAAAGAAGTGACATGAATTGGCAATGTGATTTTGAGGATCATTATGGAAAACACTTAGAAGTTAGTGACAGGGAGGGTAGACATATTCTCCCACAAATCTTAATGTTATTGGCCTCTGATAAAAGCACATATTTGTGTGGTAGCAGGTGTCCCCAAACCCTGGGCCACAGACTGGTATTATGAAACCAGTCTGCACAGCAGGAGGTTAGCATGGGTGGGGGAGGGAGTATTTACTACCAGAGCTTCAACCTCCTGTCAGATCAGCGGTGGCATTAGGTTCTCACAGGAATGTGAAACCTATTATGATTTGTGCATGTGAAGGATCCAGGTTGTGCTCTCCTCATTAGAATCTAATGCCTGATGAACTGAGATGGAACCTGATGAACTGAGATGGAACAGTTTCATCTGGAAACCACATACCCCACCCCCTCCCCCATCCATAGAAAAATCGTCTTTCACAAAAACTGGTTCCTGGTGCAGAAAAGGTTAGGGACTGCTGTGTTATAGGACCTAAGGTTATGCATTTTATACACTAAGCTCACCTGGATTCATCTATTTTTCTTAGCTTTGAGTTGCTCACTTACTGCAGCAGATGTGGTTGGGCTCCACCCAGACTTCCTCCTTACTATTTATGTGCATACCAACCCTACAGCCTTCCAGATGCAGAACCTGTGACTCTTTCCTGAGGGTTTTCTCTGGCCACTGTAGCCTGCTAAAATTGTGTACAGGCCAGTGCCTTGGAGTTAATAACTTCCAGAGACCAGCTTTTAACTAATGGCTCTTGGGAATTGATAGATTAATACTCCAGTCTCTGTTCCTCAGGAAGGAGCTGACTCTGAGGTGTGTTTTACACTGTCTCCCAAACAAAATAGAGCCCCATTTGTCTACAGCTCTAACCTGCTCAATAACACACCATGATTGTTTCTTTTCCTTCCTGGTTTTGCTTCCCACCCCCTACTGATGCTTTCTAGGATCACATCCCAAATAAGCTACTTGCACTAAAATCTTTGGCTCAGTGTATGCCTCTACGATAACCCAGCTGAAGACACTGAATTTTTAAAAATTCTGTTGGATAGACTTTTAAATTGTTTTAATCCTACTTAGAATGTAGCGAAGTATAAATGAATAAAAACAAAGCCATAGTATTGAGTTTTATCCAACTCAGTTTTCGTAGTTTTTAATTTTATAACTTTTAATTTCAATTTCAAATCTAGAAAAGGTGTAAGAGCAGCACAAAAAATGCCATATGCTGTTCATCCAATTTTCCATATCCTTCACCTAGATGACCACATTTGCCTATTATTTGTCTTCATCTGTTTTTGCTGCTATAACAGAATACCTGAGACTGAGTAATTTATAATGAATAGAAATTTATTGGCTCGCAGCTCTGGTGGCTGAGAACTCCAGGGTCAAAGAACCAGCATCTGGATAGGACCTTCTTGCTGCATCATCCCATGGCAGAAGACAAAAAGGCAAGAGAAGGCAAGAGAGTGTGCTTGCAGGTTCAAGTCCTTTTTATAATTGCCATTAATCCATTCATGAGGGTGGAGCCTTTATAACCTAAACATATCCCTGTAAGTCCTACTTCTCAATACTGTTGCCTTAGGGGTTAAGTTTCCAACACATGCTTTTTGGAGGACACACTCAAACCACAGCATCAATCTTCTGAATCTTTTGAGAATAAGGTGCAGATATGATGCTCCTTTCTCCCTAAGTACTCCAGTATCTGTTCCATGAGAATAAAGGCATGTTTTTAATATAACCATAGCAAAATGATCAAAATCAGAAAATTAACATTGGTATAGGACTTTCTAATCTAAAAAACCTTATTACAATGTTTCTAATTGTCCCAATATTGTTTAATAGCAAAATTTTCCCCTCAGGTTCAGTATCTGATCTAGGATTATACATTGCATTTAGGGTCATGTCTCTAGTCTCTGTTAATCAGGATTATTTCTTAGCTTTTGTTTTTTATGACCTTGACATTTTTGAAGACTATAGACCAGTTATTTTGTAGAATGTCCCCCATTTGGATTATTCTTATGTCTCCTCATGATTATTTTGAGGTCATCCCCTTTTTTGCAGAAATACTATCAAAGTGATTATGTATTATTCTCAGCACATAATATCTAAAGGCACCAATACTGATGATATTAACTTGATCACTTTGTTAAGGTGTCATCTACCAGGTTTATCTGCTATAAAGTTACTATTTTTCTTTTTGTAATTAATAAGTGATAGAAACATCTCATTACAAAAAGTAAAGAAATGCTTAAAGTAAGAGGAGATAAGTTAAAGAGAAACAGGAGGAAGCCAGAAAGTGTTCTCCTTGGTCAAATTTGGGACAATTTTATCATCAAAAAATGATAGTGACAGAATTCTACCCATTGCATAAAATGACAATTTTATTAATAAAAATATAGTTATTTGTCAATTATACCTCAATAAAGCTGGAAAAATGATAGTAACAGATGATAATCCATTGTGCAATATAATAGTCCATGAATTGATACTCATTTATAAATAAATAAGTGAACAAATAAAAGAAGGAGAAGGAAAATTTCTTTATTAGGGTAGAATTACAATTGATAAATGTAGAATGAGTGAAGAAAAATGAATAGTAGTCATTAGAGTAATAGTTGATTCAGGCAAGAATCATCAATGGATGCTAAAACTTTCATCATTGGGCTATAATCATATTACATCAATAATTATGTAATCAAAAATTACATGATCCAACTCACTTTTATCAAGCAAAGGGCTTTGTCAGGACTCTGTGGGGGATGGCAAACAGAAGATATGTTCTTTTGGCCAGGCTTGGTGGCTCATGCCTGTAAACCTAGCACTTTGAGAGGATAAGGTGGGTGGATCACTTGAGTCCAGGAGTTCAAGACCAGCCTGGGCAACATTGTGAGACCCTGTCTCTACTAAAAATACAATTAGCCAGATGTGATGGTGCATGCCTGTAGTCCCAGCTATTTAGAGCACTGAGTCAGGAAGTTCACTTGAGCCCAGGAGGTCAAGGCTTCAGTGAACCCTAATTGTGCTACTGCACTCCAGCCAGGGTGACAGAGTGAGAGACCCTGTCTCAAAAAAAAGACCATGTTCTCCCAATACTTCATTTTAAATTTTTTATTAGTTTTTTTAAGTTTAAATTTTTATGGATTCATAGTAGTTATGCAATTTATGGGGTGCATGTGATAGCTTGATACAGTTATACAATACGTAATGATCAAATCAGGATAACTAGGATGTTCACTATGCCAAACATTCACTACTTCTTTGTGTTGAAAACATTCCAAATGCATTCATCTAGTTATTTTGAAATATACAGTGAATTATTGTTAATTATAGTCACTCTATTGTGCTACTGAACACTAGGTCTTATTCCTTCTATCTAACTGTATTTTTGTGCCCATTAACCAATGACTCTTTATCTCTCCTCCCCTCTATGCTTTTCAGCCTCTGAACCATTATTCTACTCTCTACCTTCATGAGACCAATGTTTTCAGCTTCCATGTGTTAAGTATCTGTCTCCTGTGCCTAGCTTATTTCACCAAATATAATGTCCTCCAGATTCATCCATGTTGTTGCAAATGACAAGATTTTGTTCTTTTTTTATGGCTGAATAGTGTTTTATTTTCTATAGGTACCACATTTTCTTTATCTATTCATCTGGTGATAGACCCTTTGGTTGATTCCATATCTTGACTCTTGTGAATAGGGCTGCAGTAAACATGGGAGTGAAGGTGTCTGTTTTATATGGTGATTTCTCCTTAGACTTTATTTTATTTTATTGTTAGAAATGGGGTCTTGCTATGTTGCCAAGACTGGTCTTGAACTCCTGAGCTCAAGCAATCCTTCCACCTTGGCCTCCCAAAGTGCTGGGATTACAGGCATGAGCCACTGCACTTGGCATCCCTAGACTTTAAATAGTGTAATAACTAATAGAGAAGATTTGTGTACACAAGTTATTACAACACAGAGAAGAAATTGATGGCATATCATCTAAAATGAAGAGGGAAAATGAAACTATCCAAGACAGAATATTAGATGGAATGCACAATGTGTCTGACCCAGTGTGATACCATTTTTACATTTTTCCCGATATGTACACTATTCCCTAACATCAAATGTTTTTAGTGAGGAAGAAAACAGACTCTAGTCCTTGGGCTAATGAGTGAGGAGGGAGAGATATGTCTTTGTAGGCAGCTGCTACTTTGGTTTCCAAGGGAAACAGTGGTAGAAGCTGTAAAAGAAAAGGAGTGGGAAGGCTGCAGTTTAGCACAGATGGGTCATTCTACAAAGTGTCTCTATACAGGCAGTTACCTGGACTTCCTCACAGTCCTTGGATCATAAAAATACTGAAGTGTTGAGATATTAATAAACAACAGATTTTCATTTTTCTTTCTGAATTTCTTGGGGAAAATCTTCATTCTTAAAATCTATTTTCCCTGCAATCCATCAAAGCCTGAGTATATTTCTCTCCCAGGGCCATACTATGGTTTTCTCTTTTGTACAGTTCACAAGTTCAAGTCACAGGGAAGAAAGAAGGAAATTAGCCACTGCAATTCATGCAGTAAGAGCATGATTAAAATAGTACAAGAGAAAATTATAAAGTAAACCATTCTCTATTATGGCAGCTTGAGAAAGCTTCCAAGATCTCTAATGCAAATCTCCATTTCAAATTTGCCATCAGAACTTGGTTCAGATACTTTCCCTATGATCCCAATGCAGCTGTGCACCTGTAGCCAGGATCCTGCTGGGATCTCAGGAATGGTTTGGTAGGGAGAAGGGTTGACAAGGAATAGTTGGGACAAACCTGATCCTGATGGAGTAGGCTTTTACCAGGCAGACAAGGAGTCTAAATCCCAGTATCCAAAGAGAGCCTGTCCCATTTGGGTTTCCTCATGTTTCCGTCACTAAGCAAAAGGTCTGGTTTTTGGGCACATCGTCCCTGCAAAGTCTGGAGACAGGTAGGGAGTTATGAGCCCAGTTGAGCAAGTTAGGGTAAAGGCTAGACTTCTGTTCCATCAAGGGAAGTAGAATACACTGCCCCAAAGCAGAATCTCAGTCTTAGGAATGAAATAAACTGAATTATTCATTTAAATGGTTTGGCTATGTTGCCACCCAAATCTCATCTTGAATTCCCATGCATTGTTGAAGGGACCCAGTGGGAGGTAATTGAGTCATTAGGGCAGGTCTTTCCTGTGCTGTTCTTATGGTGGTGAATAAGTCCCACGAGATCTAATAGTTTTAAAAAGAGGAGTTTTCTGGCACAAACTCTCTCTTCTCTTGCCTGCCACCATGTGTGACATGCCTTTAACCTTCTGCCATGATTGTGAGGCCCTCACAGTCATGTGGAACTGTAAGTCCAATAAACCTCTTTCTTTTGTAAATTGCCCAGTCTTGGGTATGTCTTTATCAGCAGTGTGAAAACGGACTAATATAGTACATTGGTACCAGGAGTGGGGTGCTGCCAAAGATACCTGAAAATGTGGAAGCAACTTTGAAACTGGGTAACAGGCAGAAGTTGCAACAGTTTGAAGGGCTCAGAAAAAGACAGAAAAATGTGGGAAAATTTGGAACTCCTAGGGACTTGTTGAATGGCTTTGACCAAAATGCTGATAGCAATATGGACAATGGAATCCAGGCTGAGGTGTTCTCAGATGGCAATAAGGAACTTGTTGGGAACTGGAGCAAAGGTGACTCTTGTTATGCAAAGAGACTTGCAGCATTTTGCTCCTGCCCTAGAGATTTGTGGAACTTTGAATTTGAGAGGGATGATTTAGGGTATCTGGCAGAAGAAATTTCTAAGCAGCAAAGCATTTAGGAGGTGACTTGGGTGCTTTTAAAGACATTCAGTTTTATAAGGGAAGCAGATCATAAAAGTTCAGAAAATATGCTGCCTGACAATGCGATAGGAAAGAAAATATCATTTTCTGAGGAGTAACTCAAGTTGGCTGTAGAAATTTGCAAAAGTAATGAGGAGCTGAATGTTAATCCCCAAGACAATGGGGAAAATGTCTCCAGGACATGTCAGAGGTCCTCACAGCAGCTCCTCCCATCAAGGAGGAATAAATGGTTTTGTGGATCAGATTCAGGGTCCTCATGCTGTGTGCAGTCTATGGACTTTGTGCCCTGTGTCACAGCTGCTCCAGGTGTGACTAAAAGTGTCCAAGGTACAGTTTGGGCCATTGTTTCAGAGGGTGGAAGCCCCAAGTCTTGGCAACTTCCATGTGGTGCTGAGCCCTGCAAGTACACAGAAGTCAACAGTTGAGGTTTGGGAACCTCCACCTACATTTCAGAAGATGTATGGAAATGCATGGATGCTCAGGCAGAATTTTGCTGCAGAGGTGTGGAGTACTTCTGCTAGGGCAGTGTGGAAGGAAAATGCGGGATTGGAGCCCCAACACAGAGTCCCTACTGGGGTACCACCTAGTGAAGCTGTGAGAAGAGGGCCACCATCCTCCAGACAACATAATGGTAGATCCACTGCTAGCTTTCACTGTGTGCTTGGAAAAGCAGCAAACACTCAACACCAGCCCATGAAAGCAGCTGAACTGGTAGGGAGGTTATACCCTGCAAAGCCATGGGGCAGAGCCGCCCAAGACCATGTGAATCCACTTCTTGCAACAGTGTGACCTGGATATGAGACATGGAGTCAAAGGAGTTCATTTTGGAGCTTTGAGATTTGACTGCCTGCTGAATTTCTGACTTGCATAGGGCCTGTAGTGCCTTTGTTTCAGCCAGTTTCTCCCATTTGGAACTGCTGAATTTACTCCCATTGTATCTAGGAAGTAACTAACTTGCTTTTGATTTTACAGGCTAATAGGTAGAAGGGACTTACCTTGTCTCAGGTAAGATTTTTGACTGTGGACTTTTAAATTAATGCTGAAATGAGTTAAGACTTTGGGGGACTGTTGGGAAGGCATGACTGGTTTTGAAATGTAAGGACCTGAGATTTGGGAGGGACCAGAGGAGGGATGATACGGTCCCCACCCAAATCTCATTTTGAATTCCCACATGTTGTGGGAGGGACCTGGTGGGAGGCAATTGAATCATGGGGGCCAGTCTTTCCTGTGCTATTCTCATGATAGTGATTAAGTCTTATGAGATCTTTGGTTTTAAAAAGGGGAGTTTCCTTGCACAAGCTCTTCCTTCTCTTGTCTGCTGCCATGTGAGATGTGCCTTTCACCTTCTGCCATGGTTATGAGGCCCTCCCAGCCACATGGAACTGTAAGTCCAATAAACCTCTTTCTTTTGTAAATTGCCCAGTCTCAGGTATGTCTTTATCAGCAGTGTAAAAACAGACTAATACATTCATTAATTCAATTAAATTATTTACTGAGTGTTTATTGTGTGCCAGACATTAGATCTGAATGCTGCTGTATGGGCATAGCTGGGCCTATGGGCTCTACCAGACTCTGGGATATAAAACCAATTAAAAGCAGCTGGGCATGGTAGTGCATACATGTTGTTCCAGTTACTCAGGTGGCTGCGGTAGGAGGATTGCTTGAATCCAGCAGTTTGAGGCTGTAGATCATGCCTGTAAACTTTATCCTGGGCAACATAGCCAGATCCCACCTTTAAAAAAATACACATGCACCAATTGAAGGACACCTGGGACCCATATCATTGGTATAACCTGATAAGTTTTTAGAAATGGAAATTCTGGAGGTGGCCCCAGCAATTTGTATTCCAACAAGCCCTACAGATGATTCTGATGTATGCTAGGGCATGAGAACTACTGGCCTAACTTAATGGCATTTGCTCGGACGTTGAGTAGGGCTAAGAATGCTCATTCAAGATCTCATAGGGTAAGACTAGGGAAAGCAAGGATTATGTTTTCTAATGGGTTTCTGGTTTCATGATATATTAAATCTGCATTATAAACCTTCTTAGAACTCTTATAAAAACTCCAAGCCAATTTTGGTGCCTAAGATGAAGCAGGACCTAGCAACTATTGTTGGGTAAACTTAGGGACCTCAAAATCTAACATCCGGAAACAAAATATGTCCAGCAGATATATATTTTTTCTGATCATCCAAGTGTCCCTGCTGAGGGAAGAGTGGTTGGTTGGGAGATTGCTATGCAGTGAATGACCAGGGCCAAGAAAATAAGGGTAATTCTGGGGGTTTTATAACTTTTTCTTCTTTCTTCTGATTCTTCAATCTTTCTGGCTTCTGGACATTTGGCTTCCAGATTAGTGCTTCTAGATTTGGGAATTGGGGGAAGACTTCACAAAGTATAGCTATTTGAATGCTAGTCTTCAGAAGAGCCCCACGGGATACTATACACTCAGTTCCTGTCTTTGTCCTTTTGTGCTGTTATAATAGAATACCACACCCTGAGTAATTTATAAAAACCAGAAATTTATTTCTCACCATTCTGGAGGCTTGAAAGTCCAAGATCAAGGCACCAGCATCTAGTGAGGGCTCCTCTCCGCTTCCAAGATGGTGCCTTGAATGTTGCATCCTTTGGAGGGAAGGAACACTGTGTCTTCACATGGCAGAAAGTGGAAGGGCAAAAAAGGGCCAAACTCCCTTTGCTAAGCTCTTTTATAAAAGCATTAATCTATTATAGCGGTGGAGCCCTCATGATCTAAATACTTCCCAAAGGGCCCTACCTTTCAACACTGTTGCATTCAAAATTAAGTTTCCAATGCTTGAACTTTGGGGGACATATTAGACACATGTTTTAATTTACCTTTTTATTTTTAATTGACAGATAATAGTTTTATATATTTATGGGATAGAATGTGATGGTTTGATACCTGTATACATCATATAATAATTATGTCAAGCTAATTAACATAATACATCATCTTACATGCTTATGTTTTTATAGTGAGAACACTTAAGATTTATTCTTTCAGCAATGTTGAAACATACATAATTATTAACTATGGTCACCATGCTTTACAAGAGATTTGGAAAATTTATTCCTTCTGTCTAACTGAAACTTTGTACCTATCCACCAACATCTCCTCATTCCCTCACCCCAGCCTTTGGTAACCACCCTTCTACTCCCTACTTCTATAAGTCGAACTTTTTTCGATTCCACATATGAGACCATGCAGTATTTGTCTTTCTGTGCCTGACTCTTTTCTCTTAGCATTGACATCCTCCAGGTTTATTCACATTGTCACAAATGACACAATTTCTTTCTTTTTAAAGTCCAAATATTTCATTGTGTATAATATACAGTGTTTTCTTTATCCATTCAACTGTTAATGAATATTTAGGCTCATATGTTGGCTATTGTGAATGGTGATGCAATAAATATGGGAGTGCAAATATCACTTTGACATACTAATTTCATATTGCTTGTATATATACCCAGTAGTGGGATTGCTGGGTCATATGATAATTCTACTTTTAGTTTTCTGAGGAAGCTCCATGACTGTACTAATTTACATTCCCACCCACTGTGTGCAAAGGTTCCCTTTTCTCCACATCCTCTCCAGAACTTTTTATCTTTTGTATTTTTGATAATAACCATTTTAACAGGTGTGAGGTGATATTGTGATTTTAATTTGTATTTCTCTGATGATTAATTATTTTGAGCATTTTTTACATATACCTATTGACCATTTAGATGTCTTCTTTGGAGAAATATCTATTCAAGTCCTTTGCCCATTTTAAAATTGGGTTGTTTTATTGCTATTGAATTGTTTGAACTCCTGATATATTTTGGATATTAACATGTTGATATGATTTGGTTCCATGTCCCCACCCAAATCTCATCTTGAATTGTAATAATTCCTATGTATTGTGGGAGGGACCCAGGGATGGGGGAGGTAATTGAATCGTGGAGGCCGGTTTTTCCAATGCTATTCTCATGATAGTGAATAAGCGTCATGAGATCTAATGGTTTTATAAAGGGGAGTTCCCCTGCAAATGCTTTCTTGCCTGCTGCCATGTAAGATGTCCCCTTTGCTCTTCCTTTGTTTTCTGCCATGATTGTGAGGCCTCCTCAGCCATGTGGAACTGTTAGTCAATTAAATCTGTTTCCTTTATAAATTACCCAGTCTCTGGTATGTCTTTATTAGCAGTCTGAGAACAGACTAATATTCCTGTTATCAGATGTATTGTTTGCAAATATTTTCTCCCACTCTGTAGGTTATCTTCACTCTGTAGATTGTTTCCTTTTCGGTTCTTAAGTATTTTAGTGTGATGCAATCCCATTGTCTATTTTTGCATTTGTTGCCTGTGCTTTTGGTGTCATATCTAAAAAATCATTTGGGCCTTGAAGTTTTGCATCCTGAAGGGTGACAGCCTGCTTTGAGGGAATCTCGCCTGGGAGGAGAATTGAGCATAACCTGTGTCCCTTTTCTGCTCTTGCCTCAGCCTGCAACACATTGCTGGGGTCTTGGTTCTGGCCTCTGCATTGTTGCTTGCATTTAATACCCTGTTCTCTTTTCAGTGGAAAATTTTGGCTGACTTTATGCATTTAAAATTATTTAACTTTACTATCTTTATCCTTCCAATACTTTAGCTAATCTGCTCACTTTATATTCCTTTAGCTTCATAGTTTTCATTATACTTTTTAGGCTATTATTGAATAGTTTTAACACATTTGATCTTATTTGTTGGATGCTATTTTATATTGCTTTTAACCCTGCCCAGCAGGATATTTCCAGCTAAATATTGCCCTTATTGGAATATATACTTAAGGGAAATTGAGTGCATATTTATTTTCACAGCCATTAAAAATATATTAAAATTCTCTAACATTTTCCTTTCACTTTTTACGTTTTTAAAACATTTTCTGTTTGGTTTGTCCTCTTAGTCCATTTTGTAGCATTTGCTTCTAAATTAGAGATGAGAAGTGGTAACGTTAGGGGGATGGAGGGGGTGGATGCCGCAACAGTGACTGGCTTAATCAGGGATTGTTGGCTCTTCTCCCCATGCCCACAATTCTGCCCATTCTTTCCCTATGCTTCCTTCCGTATAATGCTCAAAGGAGGTCTTTCTTGTTATTGTTAAAGGAGACCCTGATATTCACCACAGTCAAGAAAAAGAGCTACTCCAATTAAATCCTATTTTTACCTAGTTAGATAGTTGGGAAAATTCACAGGAAAAATTACATGGGTCAGAAGTTACTAATACCGGCCTCAAATACTGCTCACAGGAATTGCTGAACAATTCCATCATCTTGTTCCAGAACAAGCCAGGACTTCTCTGAATTTCAAACTATGGTCTCTGAGTATTTACAGCTTTTATGGAGAAGGAGAGAATCACTGGGGGGTTGTAGGAGAGGGTCTGCAACTCAGCCCCTCAATACCGACCCAAGGGAATACCCAGGTGGTCTTGAAAGTCTTGTTAAGAATTGTTGGTGAAAAAACTTATTAGAAGAACAATAGTCAAAGCTGGGGAATTATAGTTTGTTGACCTACTTGCAGTATTAACCCGAGTACATTGATTCATCTTATTTCTGGTCAGGAATTCAATGGTTGTCACATGCTCCTAGAACCGCCAGTACTTATCACATGTTTGGTGCAGTCTCTGACTCATGGAGTAGAAGCTAGGTCAATCATGGAGTTACGGGAAAATGTTCTGGAAGGATTTCTTTCTTCTTGTTACATAAGATGTGATTTTCCCAAAGAAACAATATACTAAAATGATAGCTAGGGTCCCAACCCATAGAAGTCAATTTTAATCCACATTGTTGCTGACTATATTCAACTTGAAAGGGAAAGTAGGCTTTGAGGGTCACCTAAATGGTGCAATTTAGAGTTTTCACAGAGCAAGATGGAATTAAGTGAGTGTGTCGGGGGTTAAGTAGGGGGTTGGAAAGATGGATAAAATATGATCCCCACTTTCAAGGAGCTCACACTACAGTTGGAGAGACAGATGCCTACACAACTAATGTATGTGATGATAGTGGTAAAGGGTGTTGTGAGGCCAGAGAATGATAGAAGGATTAGCTCTGAGTCAGAAAATCCAGAAAATTGTGGAAGATGTGGTAGCTTCTCCTTGAAGGATGTTAGGGCCTTACACAGCAGAAGGGTGAAGACAGGGCATTTGAGACACAGAAAATGGTTGGGGCAAAGCCTTAGGATGGTCAGATGCAAGGCATAATCAGGAATATTCAAGAAGCTGCTGTAGAGGAAGGGAGGTAGTTTGGAAAAGCAGATGGGAAGAGTGGGCCTTTCTGAGTTGGTCTGATGATCTAATCACTTACATAGAAAATAATGGCCAGATGTGGTGGCTCAGACCTGTAATCCCAACACTTTGGGAGGCTGAGGCAGGTGTATCACCTGAGGTCAGGAGTTCGAGACCAGCCTGGCCAACATGGCAAAAGCCTATCTCTACTAAAAATACAAAAATTTGCTGTATGTGGTGGCAGGTGCCTATAATACCACCTATTAGGGGACTGAGGCAGGAGAATCGCTTGAAACCCGGGAGGTGGAGGTTGCAGTGAGCCAAGATCATGTGACTATACTCCAGCCTGGATGACAAAATGAGACTCAGTTTTAAAAAAAATTACCTATACTTTTCATGTTAAAATATAGACAGGTCATTTTCAAAAGCCTAGTTTTTTCAAACAAACGTGGTCTTGCCTCCTACTGAAGAGTTGTCTTACGTACAATAGTTCATTACCATGAAAAATAAGAAAGTGATTAATTGCAAAAATATCTTTTATGTTTAACTTTCTAAAGATAGATTTGTCAAAGAGCAGCACAGGAGATTTTTAATAGCTTTATGTACTGTTTTGTAATCAGTTCATTCTGTAACTCTGTACCTCATTAGGGATAAAGCTTGCAAAGCTTCATACTGTCACCGAGTAAAGTCTGCAGGCACTAATCTGGGGTCAGGGGGAGGAATAAAGGGGAAAAATAAAGAAAGAATCCCTAATAAGGGTCAGTCCCAGGAACAACTTGCCAAAGATTGTGGCTATCTAACATCAGTGCCTGCCTGTTTGTGTATCTGAGTAGGATCATGTACACATTTCTTCTGGTTTGGTGCCCATAGAGTGAGGACCCTGTGGTAGGTCATAAGAAACTAAAGTCATGAGCTCAGATTCAATGGTATCTACATGATTTTATGTTAACTGGACAAGAGATTGAATGGAATCCAGTCTTTTATTGAGATATTTGGGCAATCCAAGCATTTGTCCCCATTTCCATCCTCATTTTAGCTTTTCCCGGTAAGAAACTGAAACACAGAAAACTCACAGGGACAGTCTATCAGATTCCTGAAATTCCAGTTCGTTTGTAAGTCACTGATAGGCGACAATACATATACATATGAAATACAGTCTATTATAAAATATATGATGAGGTACTTTAAGAAAATGCTTTTGGCATATTACAAAGTCATTATTATTGTTTACATCTATTTATCATTTTACTTGTTGAACGTGATGCTCTTGAGAACTGACACCACCTGATCATAAGAAACACACCACTGTTATCTTAGCTGGGAAAATGTTCCATCTTACTCTTAAACGTACTAGTTCTGGTCCTGATGGGAGAACCTTTTTGAAGAAGCATTGTTTTGTTTCCCCCCCTCTTATGTCCACATGAGTGAAGGGAAGACCCACACAACAGTGTGGAGAGTTCCATTCATTTACACATTTCTGCCGCCTCTCTCTCATCCACAAGGAGCTAGCTGTTCAACAGTAAAAGTTCCTCTCTATTGGCATATAACAAATAATATAGCGGTGTAACTAACAACAGGAACAAAGCATACAAAGTCATCCATAAAACTTAACATCTTGCCAGCGATAAGGAATGCCATGATAAATGATGGAACATCACTAAAATGGCATATTACATAATTGTTCATTGATAATCAGGAATACTACATAGTAACATGGAAACATGCTTGGAATATAATTAAAAGAGAAAAGAAAAACACACTATTATAATATGTACACTGCATGTGCATGTGGAGGAGGATTGGAAGATGATATACAAAATAGAAACAGGAGTTGTTTTAGGATAGTGAGGTTGTAGGTTTTCAGAAACATTTTCCTTAATGTGATAAAATACTAGTATTAATAATAGTGAATTCACCAAATAAATGATGTTGTGAGTACAGAGGGAGGCTACTAATAAATAACTAGAGATTGGACATTGCAAAAGGGAAAAAGCATTTGAAAGAATGAATATTCCTTTCCTACATTTGTCATCTCAGTGGATATTAAGATCTATAGTATTGAAAACATTTTCAAAGCAGCTGCTTAGTAGGGTTTGGAAGAGAGCCTGAACTTAACTGTATCTGGATTTTGTTTGCCAAGATGACTGCAGCAGAAAATAAATCTTAAAACATATGTCTAATATGATCTCATTTGAGTATCTTGTCTGAATTCTCACTTAAGAATGAAGAAGCAGTTTGGAAAAATAGCCCATGTGCACAATAAGTAGGCATATAGGGCACGGGAAATTAAACAGAGAAATTTTGAAAATAAAATGCCTATTCAAAATAAAGTTGAAATGTCTATTTGGATTAACAGCAAAATAAAGTAATGCCTATGTAAATTTATATCTGTCTAGGAGCCCTTAAGGCTGCCAGGAACAATCCTAATGTCTATTATATTAATATGAACAATTTGCTAAAACTGTCCAACTCATTGGAATGAGTTGCTGTCTTTTCCTCTAAAGGGCTGAGACACTTTTTTTCTCTTTTTCTTCTACCTCTGTTCGAAAGAATGTGGGTTTTACCCTTTTTTTGTGTGTATTTTTTAGACTTTGGAAGTTTTACTCTGAATAGTACTTACAAGTACTGATTTGGGGCACCAGGCTACCTTGTTGTATATAGAAAGGGGTTTGTTAATATGTTAAGAGAAATTTACACACACAATCATACGTTTTATTCTCGCTAGTCAAAGTTAAAACCTTCCACACCAATATTTGCAAACCTTTATTTTAGCACAGGAAAACATTTCCTCAAATGCATACTTAAATACCTTAAAGAGGGTAGATGGGAGAAGAAACATGAAATAGGGTTTTTTCTGAAATAGAACTTGAAAATGAGCTAAAATGCATTTTATCTCTAAACTAATAGTTGACCCTCAATTGGGAAAGAGAGAGAATGATATGAAGGAGTTTGAAATGGTTCCAAGAAATCAGAAAGTAACTTTTCCAACCCCCAAACCATACCTGACTCTGCAAGCATCTTTCTTCAGAAAATTGCAGCATTGTTGTGTAAGATTTGCTGAGTCTCTGTGAAAACCTCTCTGTCTCACTATCTCCTCACCTCTAACAGTGGCAAACATTTTAAAGAAAGTTTTTATTCCTAAGAGTCATCCAATAGTTGTCACCATTATAAAAATATGATTTCCTGTTTTCAAAGTATATTAAAACTATTAAAAGTTTCTGTGATTTTAGGGAACTATTTCTTCCCATCCCAAATCCAAAGTCAATCACATTTAGTGCAAGGTTATGTATTAGATTACTTTGAGTTATACCAACATTTAAAATTTTCTCCTGAAAAATATTTTGCTCTGATTATGTTAATGTATTCTCAGGAATGTATTGTGTTGAATAAATAATATTTGGTAATATAATGCATCTGGTTTCACACATCTACAAAATTCTTTTTTGAGTAGTAGCAATGCAATCTATTTCACGTAATTATCATAAATTTCTTAATTTTGGCATGCATTTTGCTGTAACTCATTTCCTGGCAATATATAAAGTGCCTTTGACATAATACCATAGAAATATTTAAACTGAAAATGAATGATAGAAATAATCGAGTGTTAATCAGTTCCCCCTTCCTTCACAGAGTGAGAAACTCAGGTGTAAGAAGATAAAATTTGCCCAAGATCCTGCATCTCATTTCTGACATTTAAGTCCCACTAAAATAATTACATATTTTTGATTTTGAACTTGACTTGAAAATTATGATTTTTTTTTAAAGAGCATGATTCTTAAGACAGAACACAATTGATATACTTAAGAAAGAATTGCAGAGTTGGAATTGAAATACCCAAAAAAGTATGTCCAAATTTTTGTCCTCAATTCCCCTTTTGGGAGAAAGTGACTAAGATTATGATCACTTAAAATGATTATTCTTTGAAGGATACAAAATACTTCTGATCTTCAAGATGAACTCTATCATCATCCCTATATATAATTCAATATTTTTCTTTACCAGGGATCAAATGGCATTCTGCTTGATAGCCTTCTTGTCCACTGCAGTTGAGCAAGTGAAATAGAAAGCACATTTTAGGATAACACTGTGATTTGCTGTTTTCCTCAGCAGCAAAATGTATGCAATAAAGAGAATTTTTTTTTTTAACAGACTTTGTTCACTGATCAGGTGAACTTAATAAAATCTAGCCTTCAGTTAAATTTAGTAGATTAGCTCTTGTTTCACTGGCATTTACAATTTGTGAGAGGAGTTGAACAAATTTACAAATAATGCCACTTCCAAAGGTTTAATCATTGCATTTCATACAAATTACATGCAATGTTCAGGGCTAATGTGTAGACTTTATAGTTGTCAGATTTTAAAAGGTATATAGGAATGGTAATTATCAGTACATGGTTGCCAATATAGCCAAAGACTTGGCTATATCTGTAAAATTCATTTTTTCTTGATGAAAACAAATTCTAATCTATGAAAGTATCATATCAAGTAATTTTGCACCTGGTAAGGAAATAATACATGAATGATAGTAAATGTTTAGAAAAAATCCATTTCAGATAAAGACACAATAAATGGATTTAAACAAAGAGTTTAAGAAGTAACATAGCCATATAAACATGTTAACTTTTCACATAGCTGGTCACACTTATTTTACTTTATTAGAAACCATGATCTTGTCAGACAATAATGCCACAAGACTCAGTTACATAATCCAACTGTCTTTTAGTCCCTTTTTCCCAAAAACCATCCCATCTAAAGAGGGTTTAACTCTTCTATCTTGATTTTTTTCTTTCACCAAATACCAAGTATGGTAAGCTTTTCACCAGACAAAAATTATTTCAGATTATAACAGATCATTTGTGATCAGTTATAACAGATCATTAATTTTTTTTCAATTTCTTCAAAAACAAAGCAGCTCACTTTCCCTATGGACAGCTCATGCATCGTTTGATGCCTCACATCTGTAGCCCACTCTAGATTTATCTTGCTTTCAGCTGGTCCTGGATAGCACTTTTTGGGTTATTTTACAAAACATTCAACATTGTGTAAATTGTTAAGAAGCAACCGGAGTAACTTCCTTTCCTACCCACTGCCTCTTCCAGTGTCCTTAATCCTTATCACCCTTCCCTAAAGTGTGTCCCCAACATGCCTATTTACATGACTCTCGGACACCAGATATTATCACACCCATCACATACCAGGTCAATTTCTAACGGTGTGAAGGCTCTCCAAGCAGAGCAATTTTCTTCCATGGGGAGCTGGGCATAGTCATGTTTCTATGAATCCAGTGACCTTTGTATGCACAGATTAGACGATGGTCTCGTGGTCCCACCTGCCTTGTATCTGATTGATATAACAACAGTATCTGTCATAGGGGCTGTTCTGCTTGTAGGAGCAAACGATGATACTGTCCTGGGGCACAAAGAAGATGCTGTCCTCAGGCTCAGGGCACTCAGATCTGTCCCAGGCTGAGCACTTGACGTCCAAGGCACTGTAGGCAAGGGAACTGCCTGAGGGGCAGTAGCCGTCCAGGTATCTGGACGTCTCCTCCTGATGCCCACTCTGGACCAGGCTCTGGCATTCTCCTTCCTCCGTGGGTGTGGGGGTGGTGATGGAGCTGGCCACAGACACCTCACCCTGGCCTTGTTGGGGAGGCTTCCCCCTGACGCCCGCCTTCTTAGCCAGCTCATCTGAGCTCCCCTTGCCGGACTCCAGGTCTGAAGGGGTCCTCAGCAGCTCCACCACCTCCTTGTCCCTGGGTTTCCGGAAGCAGGGCAACTTGCGGACCCACAGCAGCTCGTTCTCCGGCCACTTGGTGCATCCCTCGGTTTTCCTGGCCAGGGCAATGGCCGCAATGCCTGGTAGGCAGATGGCCGGCCCGATGGCCAGGAGGGGGATGTTTCCCAAAGTCTCCCCTTTCATCCCAGAGACGGTGAACATGAAACCGAAGACCAGGAAGACACTGACCAGGGCCACCACCAGCCCAGTCCTCGGGTTAATGTCATCAGGCCGCATCTTTCACTCCATCCAGGTTGGGGGCTGCTTGCTGGCCAGGGAGCAGCGTTCCTTTATTCTGTCAGAGGTGAAACCACAGTGCGTTTAAAAAAAAATCCAGGTCAAGCTCCCACCCACCAACTCTTGTCTCTCTCTTGCTCTTTGTCTCTGACTCTCTTCTTGACTTTCAGTCTTGGTCTCTGCCTCTGTATCTCTCTTGCAATCTCTGTCTCTCTCTCCGCGTTTCTCTTGCAATCTCTCCCTGTTTCTATTTCTCACTCTTCCTCTCCGTCCCTTCTCCCTCCCTCCCTTTCTCCCTCGTCCCCTCCCTCCCTCCCTCCCTCTCACTATTGCAACCTCTGTCTCTCTCTCTCAAATCAACACGCACCGGCTGGGGTCACCCCCTTTCTCCCTCGTACCCTCCCTCCCTCCCTCTTACTATTGCAACCTCTGTCCCTCTCTCTCAAATCAACACGCACCGGCTGGGGTCACCAGGTACCTGAGGTTTCCTGCGCTCTCCAAGAAGTAGGGAAAGAAGCCAGGCTGTCTCCTCAGAAGCCTCCAAAGCAGCTGCCCCCTCAGCTCGCTCCCCTGGCTCTGGGAGGAAAGCTTGGTTTCCCCCAGGGACTCTGTATCCGGGAGGTGGAACGTGGGAAAGCGGCTCTCCCAGCCGTGCCCGTCGGTCCCCGTGCTGTGCAAACGGAGCCCGGCGCCAGCTCAGCGCGCTGCGCGCGGGGCGCGGGGGGAGGAAGCACTGAGCCTGGGAAAGAGGGGACGCGGCGCGAGCCTGGCCTCGTTACATCACTGTCAGAGCAGGCTGAGAAACGCAGAAGGACGCGCGGGGGCGCGAGGGGGTCAGCCCCGGAGAGAGGCCACCCGGAGGCAGGCGCTGCGGGGGGTCTCGTCGGTGCTGCTGGGAGCCGCTGGGGTGGTGCCGCCGCCGCCCCGGAGGCTGAGCAGGGCGACCTGACCTGCTTCCGTGCCCTGGGAGGGTCTGGGGCGCGAGGCTGCTGGTGGCCAGAGTCGGGAACCGGGGTCGGTTTGCCCACGGGGATTCCGTTGGAATGTCGGAGCTCTGGCTCCAGTCTGGGATCCGAAAGGTTAGGTGCCAGCAGGAGATGTCCCTCGGGGACCCGCACCCTTCGCCAATTACAAATCCGGGTGACTGACGGCAGGCCCAGGGGGCTCCCGGGGCGCCCTTCTCTTCACCCTTCGACTCGGGGGGCGGAGGGCAGTTTCCCTCGGGGAGCCGGTGCCCGAAGACTGCGCTGGTCCCGGCGCTGGGCGGTGGCGGCGCGCGAAAGCGCTCTTGCAGCGGAGTGAGTGCGCCTTGGGAGCGCACAGAACCAGCGTCCAGGCGGAGTGGATTAGTGGTGAGGGGCGGGTGCCGGGCTAGTCCGGGCCTTGGGGGGGTCACTGGAATCCCAGTGGCTTTCCAGCTCTAGGCCCAGGAGAGGATGACCTTAGAGCTTGCATTTCACTTCCACAGCGCCGTGGGGCCAGGTGGACTGGGCAAGGGAGAAGGGCTCCCTGCCCCCCAGTTCGTGAGGAGAAGGGGCCTTGACCTGTCAGGACCACCGTCCCGCGGCGCCGCTCCAGCTCTGGGCGATTCTCTCCTCCCTTGCTCTGGTACTCGGTAGAGGCAGATGGATTCCTCTGGCCCCGGGGGCAAGACTGGCTTTGGCTGTGATTCTTCAACAGGGTTACCCTTTAGGATACAGGAAGGCGGGGGTGGGGGTGGGGGGAAGAGGGTGGTGAGCGGTTCACATCCAGGCCTTCCCCACTTAAACTAGCTGTGTGTCCCTGGGCAAGTGACTTAACATCTCTGAGAATCAGTTGTCCTATTTGTAAAATGAGATTAATGCCAAATATATGAGGGAACATTGTGAGGTTTAAATAAATGTAAAGTTTCTAGCACAATGCTTGGCACATAGTCCGTGTCCAAAAATTACACACACATGCACACACATACACATGCATATGTATATATGTTTGTCATCATAATTAGTGTCCTCATCATGTATGGCAGGAACCAAATCATAAAAGCTGTGAGACTAATGACTTTTAATCTACTAGGAACCCTGAAAGTATTTTAAGCGGAGATCAATATAAAAACATTCTGTTTTTGACTGAAAGGGACGGCAGGTGAGAGAACAGGTCAGAGGTGGTAAGTCTGCAAGCCTGAGTCTTGTTTAGGAGGGCAGTTCAGTAAGCTGAGCAGTTCAGTGAATCCAGCAAGACAGGATGTGGCCTTAAAAAGGTCGGGCTGGAAGGGGAGGTTAGAAAAAAGCAGATCTGAGGGTATTTAAGGGTTGAAGTGTCTTGGAGCACAGTGAAGTGAGATGAAGGGAGGAGCCAAGGTCGACTCCCAGCTTTCTCACTTTCAAAGGGGTGGATCAGGAACCAATCCTTCTCATTTTCCATTCCATCATTTATTTTGTGTCTTTTGTACTCATGATCATTAGACAGCTGCTGCACCTTTAGGCACAGAATCATTTAGGAGGGAAGAAAGGAGAAAATGCAAAGGGTAAAAGTGGGGTGCCAGTTCTTTGGTAACTTGCATGAGGACAATAATAATTTTCCTGGCAGCCCCACCAAGTAGATAGGTATCTGCTTATAATCAACAAAAGATGGATGAGCTTTGGGATACAAAGGAACCTGGGAAATTGTTGTTTATTTATTTACCAGATCCACTGATGCCCTGGAAAAAGGGTTCTGTTAATAAAGAGAAAGGGAGAATGAATACTGGGGAAGCAGCTCGCTGCGTGTGTTACAACTATTGAAAATGTTTCATTTCTTAAAACCCTCTCTTTTACTGACACCATTCTGTCCTGATTTTCTTCCCATTTCCCTGGTCACTCATTTGTAGCCTACTTTGTAAACTATTTTGTTTCTTTTTATTTTAACAAACCCCGTAGATACTGATTTTCTGTGGGTTCTGTTCTTGATGCCCCCTTTCCTCATTTCTCTTCCTTCTCATTCTATAATAGCCCCAAACAGCCTGGATAGGTTGATGACTCTCTTTAGCTTTGTCCTTTTCTCTCGGCCCTAAATCTATAATATCCAACTGTCTACTTGATATCTCTAATGCAGATGCTATGCAGACACTTCACACTTGTTAGGGATTTTAGACTTCAGGGATTTAGACTTTAGCTATTTTGATCTATGGGGATTTTAACATTAGGGATTATGGGGTTTGGGATTGTGTCCTTTGGGATTATGTTCTAAACCCAACTCCATCATTCCTTCCATTTGCCAACTGGGAATATTTGCAATTGTCCTCTACTCCTTTCTCTCCCTAACAGCCTACATCCAGTAAGTCACCCAAGTCATTACAGTTTTACCTCCTAAGGCCCTTTATTACCCCCTCTTCTAGTGGTGACCCTAGGAAAATAACTACCTTCCTGTGTTTCAACTTCTTAATGAAACAAAGACTTTGAATGAGGTGCCGGGTAAGATTCATTTTAGCTCTAATATTCTTTGGTTCTCTTGTTGTTACTTCTGCAGGGTTGAGCTGATGTCAGTGTTGTGGAGGTGTTTCTAAAATAGTGCTGGTAATCAGTTGGGTCCTAAAGAAGGAGGATTGCTGAGTGGAGACCTCTTCTCACTGTACAAATATCTAATTCTTTTCTGATTTTTAAGCCATGCAGTTTATCTACTTAGGCATTAGAAAATACCCATGCATAAAACCACAGGAAACTTCAATTACTGTTTAATTATAAGCCACATTTTCAAAGCAATTCTTTCTTAGAGGTAACTTCAGATGGTCTTTGAACAGCAGGTATACTTGCCCAAGTCAGCAGCAACTGTGGGTAGGGACTGGAGACATCACTCAGGGTCACAATACTCAGAGACAGATAAGGCGTTCTTAGTATTTATTCTTGCTTGTACAGACTGATTGCTCTTGGATTTTAAAACCTTAAGCAGTTCTTGCAATCCCGTAAGCATATACAGCCATGTACAAGGCTTTTTATTAGAAGAGCAGAATTCAGGCTGAAATGAGACTTTGGCATGTGGATGTTTCAGAAGGATGCAGAACCTTTTATTTCTGAAATTATGGAAATCATGGTATGCTAGCATTTGAAGATACCTTGTAGAATATCTACTCCAACTTCTTTATTATACAGATGAAATCCAGAATGGTTACATTCGTCCAATATTACTTGACTATTTACTGTGTGCTTGGCATTGTGTTGGGTGCCAGGGGGACAAGTCAAATATGACATGGTCTGCCTTTATCGAACTCAACGCTCAGAGCCAGTTGTGTGTGTGACAGGATAAGATAGATTATGTGGTGACAACAAAAGGCCTCCAGTTCTGCAAAAGCTACATGCTCATAATATAATACGTGTCTGTAATAGGCCAGCTGCAGCCCTTCTCCATGTCATCTTTACTGTGACATTCAGATTGACAGAGCAGCTTCCATTTGGGACATGGCCAATCTTGTAACAGAGGGACAAAAGAACAGGGCAAACTGCATGCTGGAGGGTAAAGCATATTCCCTAGACTTTGTCATCACCTCAAGCTCTCAGATTCCTCCTCCTTTTACTTCACTTCTTCCTTTCAGCTATCTAACCTTAAAGGGATAATAGAGGTCAGGCGTGGTGGCTCACACCCATAATCCCAGCACTTTGGGAGGCTCAGGTGGGCGGATCACCTGAGGTCAGGAGTTTGAGACCAGACTGGCCAACATAGCGAAACCCTGTCTCTACAAAAAATACAAAAGTTAGCGAGTGTGGTGGCATGTGCCTGTAGTCTCAGCTACTTGGGAGGCTGAGGCAGGAGAATCGCTTGAGCCTGGGAGACAGAGGTTGCAGTGAGCTGAGATTGTGCCATTGCACTTCAACTTGGGCGATAGAGTGAGACTCCATTTCAAAGGAGAGTAGAGTCTTTGGAACTCCCGAAACTTTGAAGGCTAAAGATGGGAATTTTTGTCTAGTGCCATAAAAATTCTGTAGTTGTTGTCTCTGAGACTGACAGATGTTTCACATTTCGCATCAAAGGTCTCACTCCCTGGTGTAGGCTCAGTCCTTTCCTAGTGTGATGGAAGGTGTGATGGCCAAATAAAGCCTGGGCCTGTTTTAGCCTGTTCCTTCTCTAGATTTTCCTAATGTCTGTCTGCCCTCTTCTAGCGTTTCTGTCTCATCTGGGTTTGAATTTTTAGTTCTGGAGCCTGAAAACCCATGAAACATGGATTCTGCCTCCCTTCTCTCTGTGTTAGGAATGCTTTTTTGGTTGTAGTAATGTAACGAGAGCTAGCCTGAGTCAGAAAATAAGAGGCCATTAGAGTCAGAAAATGCAGCTGCTTCTCCTGGCTCTGCTGTTCCCCAGCCAGGTGACCTGACCCTGTCACTTGGCATTTTACCTTGTTTTACTTAAGTGCTTTATTTGGGTGTCTGGCTATGATGATGGAGGGGACATTTGTCTGACTCCTCTAGACAGAGGTCTTCTATATATTATTTATGGTCTATTTATAGGCCTTCCATTATAATATTTTATAATGCCTTATTTTTAAAAACTCATTTTAATTGCTCACCCTTTATTGGCACAAATACTTATACTTCTTGCATAGCACTTCCCATAGTGTATGACAATTTAATCTCTCTACACATCTGTCCATGAGCTTCTCAAGCTCAGGGAGGCCTCCTCTGTGTGTGAGCTCCAGCACCTGACATGCTCTCTGGCCCAGAGTAAGCAAGCACTCAATACGTGTTTGGTAAAAGCATGAATGAGTCTCATTGGTAAATGGGGATCCTAGCAGACACTTTGGGTGCCCGGGCTAACCCCTTGGCATTCGCCTCTCCATTTAGGCTGCTTCCTGAAAACTCCTGTCACTCTGAGCTCTTTTTCTGGCTGAGGGAGAACACTGGCCTTGAGGGCAAGGAAGGCTGGAAGTGCCAGAGTGAATGGGGGTCGAGGAGCTGCCCTCGACCAAGGATTGGGGGGAGTCGGTGGATAAAACCCCAGCTTCTTCAGCCCATGGTTGGGATAAATAGGCCACTATACTGTTTCTCAGAGTCTCCGGGGGAATGCGTGCTCCCGTTTCCCAGTGGTAACTGGCTGATTTCCTACCCTGGGTTGGCTTCCTTCCCCTCTCTATCTTACTTCCCCACACCCTGCCTAGGGTCACCTCCTAAATAAACTATCTGCACTTAACTCCCTGCCTCAGGGCCTTGCTTCTGGTGAACCCAGATCCTGCCTACCTTAAAAGATCATTGGGATAATCAAGTGAAAAACACTTACAAAAGGCTTTGAGGTCTAAAAATATAAGTGGCATTACTCTGGGCATGAGTTGTTCTCAAGAGAAGTGTGGTAGGTTGAATAATGGTCCCCACAGGTATCCAGGTCCTCATGTCCGAACCTGTGAATGTGACTTTGTAGGGCAAAATGGGCTTTGCAAATGTGACTAAGGACCATGAGATAGAGAGATTATCCCAGTAGGCTCTAAATGTAACCGCGAGGGTCCTTGTAAGAGTGAGACAGAGAGAGACCTGACTTAGAAGAAGAAGGCAATGTGACAACCAAAGCAAGATGCTGCACTGCTGACTTAGAAGATGCACGCAGTGGTCAGCAGCCAAGGAGTTCAAGAAATACAAGCTGGAAAAGGCAAACAAACAGAAGTGCAAAATCATTTTCACTGGGCAAAATCTAGGTGTTGGACTTGCGACACCTGTAACTGTAAGAGAATAAATAGGTCTTGCTTTAAGTCACCAGGCTCTTCACAGCTGCCATAGAAAACTAATACTAGGGGAGTCCTGCTTGTTGTGCCCAACCAACTCCAGCAGGTGGCAGTGTGGGGTGAAGGGGGTATCAGTAATTTCCATTGTCTCCAGAGAATCCTGCTCATTCCTCATCCTGCTGTCCTCACATAATATAGAACCTATCTGTGCTGTCTTCACCCCACTTGGAGGCCAATCCTTAACCACAGACTCATGAGAAATTTCTACTATGTAACAAAGACAACAGAAAGAAAGAGTCAGGGTTTTTATGGGCTAATGGAAGTAAATCAACAAGCTCTAAAATGAAATCATAAATATGCATTGAGAAAGCTGAGTTGAGGAGCTCAGAAGGTTAGCCCCGCTTCCCTGCTGTTATTAAAATTGACTTTAATGATCAACCAGGTTCCTTATCATGTTAAGACTCATATCCCAAAAGCAACAGCAAGGTTCTTATGGTTGTTGGGAACTCTGTGTTCTGCTCTCACTTGCAGCCAGACCACGTACAGCGCCTCTGAAATGCACCATG
Source organism: Cebus imitator (assembly GCF_001604975.1). Lineage (NCBI taxonomy): Eukaryota > Metazoa > Chordata > Mammalia > Primates > Cebidae > Cebus > Cebus imitator. The sequence continues at coordinate 774,631 of NW_016107521.1, read as the reverse complement.
ACTCCATCCTTCTTCTCTTAGGATTTGCGATATGCTGGGAATCGCCACTTCATTCTTAGTCAATGTCCAAAGCTGGACTTTGCAGAGATTTAAAATAAAATTTTGAGATAATCAAGTAAATCTGAATATGAGTTGATACTAAAGAATCACTAATTTTGTTAGGGTGATAGGCATGATGGCTGTGTCAGAAAATATTAATTTTTTTAGAATTTCACAATGACCTATGTAAGGGATGAAATGATACAATAGAAAGGAAGAAAGGAGGGGGCTGGGTGCGGTGGCCCAAGCCTGTAATCCCAGCACTTTGGGAGGCCGAGGTGGGTGGATCACGAGGTCAAGAGATCGAGACCATCCTGGTCAACGTGGTGAAACCCCGTCTCTACTAAAAATACAAAACATTAGCTGGGCATGGTGGCACGTGCCTGTAATCCCAGCTACTCAGGAGGCTGAGGCAGGAGAATTGCCTGAACCCAGGAGACGGAGGTTGTGGTGAGCCGAGATCGCGCCATTGCACTCCAGCCTGGGTAACAAGAGTGAAACTCCATCTCAAAAAAAAAAAAAAGAAAGAAAGGAAGAAAGGAGAGAAGGAGAAAGAGAGAAAGGAAGAAAGACTACTAAGAAGACAGTAAGAGAAGGAAAGATATAAAGAAGAAAAGAAAGGAGGAAATAAAGAGGGACAAATGAATCAAGTATGGTAAAATCTTGAGAGTTATTAGGTTGGTGCAAAGCAAAAATTGAAACTTTCAATGGCAAAAACCGCAATTATTTTTGCACCAACCTAATATTAAATTTAGGTGATAACTATATAGACATTCATTGTATTATTGTGTGTCTTTGAAAGTATTATGAGATTTGTTGGAAAATTTAAGTAAATTAAGTAAAAATACTTCTGATGGGAGACAGCTGCAGGAAATGATTGTGAGCATGGGCTCTCAAGTTTCTTGGGTTTCAATCTGGGGTCCTGTACTTTCTAGCTGTGCAACCTTGGGCAAGTTACACAACCTCTCTGTTCTCAGTTTCCTTTTAAGTAAAGTGGATAGAATAATAGTACCTACCTCAAAGGATTGTTGAAGAGAATCAACAAGATGATATTTCTGAAACACTGGGAAGAGTGTCTGGCACAGAGCGCTACAAGTGTTTATTATTACTATATACCATCATGTAATGTTATATAATATCTTATTGTATTACTTAGTATTGTCTATTACATAAGTTCAGTGGTATTCAACTGGGAGTAATTATGACTTTGTAGGAGACATTTGGAAATATTTAGAGATTTTTGGCTGTTGCAACTAGGGGTGCTGCTGTCATCTAGTGGGCAGAGGTCAGGTGTGTTAGTCTATTCTCGAACTGCTATAAAGAACTACCTGAAACTGGGCAATTTATAAAGAAAAGAGGTTTAATTAGCTCATGGTTCTATGGGCTGTACAGGCTTCTGCTTCTGGAGAGGCCTCAGGAAACTTACAGTCATGGAGGAAAGCAAAGGGGAACCAAGCACCTTCTTCACATGGTGGCAGGAGAGAGAAGGGGGCAGGGAAGTGCCACATATTTTTAAACCATCAGACCTTGTGAGAACTCACTGTCATGAGAACAGCATAGGGGAAATCTGCCCCCATAATCCAATCACTTCCCACCAGGTCCCTCCCCCAATAGTAGGAATTACAATTCACGTGAGATTTGGGTGGGGACACAGATCCAAACCATATCACCAGGAATGCTGCTAAATAGCTATGCTGCAGAGGACAGCTCCACGGCAAATAATTATCTGGATCCAAATGTCAGTAGTGCTGAGGTTGAGAAACTGCAGTAGTGTTAGTAGGACATTGCAAAAAATATTTGAAAATACAGACAAGCAAACTAAAGAATAACCATTATCCATAATTTCACCATGCAGGAGTTATCACATCCAAAACTATCTTTATCAAAATTAAGAAGAGTTATAAAGAAAAAGCCCCTTTATCTCACTGTAGTGAGTGATGAAGACAGTCATGACCTGGGTTTATTTCTCCAAAACTGTCACAATATGAGGAAAGTTATCCAACTTATTCATACTTCTGGGAAATGTACTATTTGGCATTTGACTAGGCTATTAGCTTCTATTCGAATGAAAGTGAATGAAACACAAGGAAACTATCTGAAGTCAATAATGATCTATCTCAAAAATCATGGTGGGAACCTACCCTGACACCATTTTTCTAAAAAAAAAAAAAAATTGGCAGATCATATCAAAAGCCTTTTAAAAGTCCATATTCTTTGAATTAGCAATTCCACTTCTAAAACTTCTACTAAAGAAATGATTAGAAAACATGCAAAGATGTCTCTACCTTGTTCACTGCCATACTGTATTGCTTTTAATTGTGAAAAACTGAAAGGACCTAAATTGGAAACATCTGGTCAGTGGGGATTGGTTGATTACCTTTAGTATGTCTATGCAGTCATTTTTTAAAAGACAATGTTTACCTGTGTAATGGTTACTTATGTAGAAAGATAGTCATAAGGTATTCAGTGAAAACCACAGGAAAGGACTGGAAGGGCTAATGTGTCAGTGGGTGTCATGCAAAGGCTATAGGTGAACACCAGCAAGCATTTCTAGCAGGGGCTGGAACTGACTGGGAGAAGGGTGAGAAGAGACACCCACTCATCTCCAGCACCCTATCTTGGGCCAAGGTGCAGCTGGATGCATTTGGGGACTATGCTCTAGCAAAAGAACCTCAACCTCTGTTGCTCTCCTTTTTAATCAGCCAGCCTTGTTACTGAGTAACAAATACTTTCCATTCAGATGCTAAACCAGGTCTATGTTTAGGTGCAGCTCTTTAGGGAGCTTCCTGAAGCCCCTGGAGTCTTTGACTCCCCTGGTCCTGGGGGAAGTTGGTTTGGGCACAGCCACTCCTACTGCAAGGAGTGTCAGTCCAAGGTCCCAGCTAGCTCATTGCCAGCAGCCCAGGAAGAGTCTTGAGAGTCAGCAGGGCTATCTTCCTTCTCGCTTAGTGAAACAGCTGTCTTTTTTCAGTCTTCAAATGAGGCATTATACCAGATGATCTCTAAGGACACTTTGAGCTCTAAGTATTTTATGATTCTAATATTTTAATCACTGTCAATTTCTGTTGTTACAAAGGACTGTAAATTTCCCTGGGGTTTCACTGGCTGCAGAAGTGAGATCCACTTGCTATAACATTATTGGACCAGCAGGGAAGTGCATCTCAGTGTTAGTCAATGCTTTCCTGTTCTCCCTCCTCTTTTTCTTCCTGGGTCTTCTCTCTGCCCTTCAGGAGGCTTATGTGGCTTAATTAACTCAGATCAGTCAAGTACTTGAGAATCCAAGAGTAAAGTCAGTGTCTTTCTACAAATAATAGCTCATTGGAAACTCAAGTCACTCATAGCATCATTAGCAGAAGATATTAGTCTTGCTGCTGTTACTTGAAACCTATTAGTTCTAATGCGCAACATCTGCTCCTTAGAGGAAACCATGGCTCAGGGGAACTCACCTGAATTCCCTGAGTCCTTTGCATAAGGATTTGAAGGTGTGCTTAAGGCTGAGCAAAGGAATTGAGGAAGGTGAAATTCCTTAAACATGTAAAATGAATGTTTTTTGGAGGGATCATACTCTGGTTGTGGAGAATTTTTTTAAAGGTGGGGTTTCTGTGAGCCTTAGGGCAAATGCCCTTCTCCAATTTCTGCCCTCGGTGGAGTGACTGATGGCAGAGGGTGGGAGAAGTCATTTAGGCCTGGAGAGTGAGGCAGTTTAACCTTTCTGGCTTCAGCTCCCAGGAGTACACCGGGGCGCTAGAGAACACCAGGAAGAAGGGCCTGAGCCCGCTTGCAGTCTTAACAACAATTTCAAACGGTGCAAAGCTGCATACGTTCTTGCTTTCCAGTTCAGTATTGCCAGCGAAGTCATACTGAAAATGGATGAGGAAAAGAAAGAAAAAGGTAGGTCTGTGCTCATTGTTTTATTTCTTTGTACCCAGCCTTGTTCCAGAAAGACTTGTTTCTCATAAAATCCTGCCTACAAATGGAATAGCTCCAGGCCTGTGAGGAGGTGGGACTCCTTGGGAAAGGCAAGTTCATTTTCTGTTTCCCCATAAGCCTTGGTGAAGGGGAGCAATTTTGCCTCTGTCTATCCTCTGTGCTCCTTTCCTCACTCCATCCCATCATATGAAAGGAATATCAGGTCCAAAGCCAATGTAAACATTTACAAAATTCTGAGATGACCCAGGCAGCGTTTTTCTCCATGTAACTAGGTCTGGGAACAGATCCTCGAGGTTTTAAAGACCCCTCAACACTGAAGTTCAGTCTTTAGGGCTGGCTACCTTGGTAATTGTAATTTTCAGACATTAGTAGTGTTTCTCAGTCTTCTGATTCCACAGTGCCTGTTACTTACATGTATTCACATCAGCCCAAGACATTTCAGAGTTTTACTTTCAATGGTGGGTACCGTGAACAAAAAGAAGTGGGAGTATTTTCTCAAAAGTGTATAGCCCTCCTCTCCTGTCCACTAGATTCTGAGAAGCCTTGGAAACAGCTTTAACTTCAACTACTGCTCTGCTATTCAGGAGATCTGCTGCCTTGGGCGGGTTATAGACGCTCAGATCTTCTGTTTGTTTTTTCATCTGTAAAATGGGGAAAATAATATCTAATCTCCAGGTACCATGAGGGTCAGATGTGATATAAAATGCTGACTATATGTGAAGCTCTCAGCAGACTGCTAGCCCATACCTAGGCATCTGCTGTGACCTGTGTGGGTGCCTCACCTGGCCTGGCAGTGGGAGATGCTGTAGTTTATTGAGTGCTTTTCATGTTCTGTGCAAATCACTTTACATTTACCATTTCATTCCCTCCTCACAGCAACCCTAAGGGATAGCACTATTAAGTCCCCAGTTTGAAAATGAGGAAACTGAGGCCTGGAGAGGTGGAGGACCTTGTACAAGGTCGTACAGTAAGGTGGACAGCAGAGTCCAAGTTCTTAAGGTATTAGGCGTGGTTGCTTTCCCCTCCTCCTCTGTAACTTCTTGCAGGTCTTAGAGTCAACTTCCTCCAATTATGATTTTTAAATCAGAGAAAATGGAACATTTGTAGATCACTTGCAGAAAAAGTCCACTCTGCCAAATTCTCAGTATCTTGTGATTCAAAATAGAGAGGCTGCAAGACACCTCAATTCATCACTCTCTGTCCCTTTTTGCCCCTTTCGTTTCTGACTGACAGTTCCCATTTGAGCACCGAATCGAGGGCTTAGCAATACTATTCGTGTCCAAGAATGAATTCAAGTGGTTCTGATTTAATTTTATCAGAGTCTACTCTGAAAAGCCTAGGATACCTTGTGCTCCAGAAATTAACTTCTGGTAGCTACAATGAAAAAGTACTGGAATGACAAAGCGAAGCCAGTCAGGAGAAGTGCAGAGGTTACTGGAATCCCTCATGAGATTCTATGTTCCATGTTTCTTCAAATTGCCTAGACAACATTTTGTGGGAGGTGTGAGTCTTGTTTTTACCCCCCAAAAGTTTTAGTGATTCTAAAAGTGATATGTGTTTATTATGGAAAATTTGGAAAACATAGAAAAGTATAAAAATAAAATTTATATTAATCATAGTTTTACTACTGCTCTGACACAACCACTCATGGAGGTTTACTTCTAGCTCTCTTTCCAATGGCTGTAATAAATAGTGTGAATCTTTGTAGCATACATATATATTTCTCTGTTTCTTATCTTGTAATGAAAATTGTAAATGATTTGCAAGTATACAAATAAAACTTTAATACCTGCATAATATTGAGTCAGGTGGAACTGACATTTTAAAGAAGAATAAAATATAACCTATGCTAACTACCAGTCAATTTAGAAATAAATAGAACATTGTCAATATTTTAGAATGCTCCCTTTGTGCTCCTACCTGATTGAATCCCCCTTTCATCTTGAAGGGTAACCACTATTTTGGAGAATATTATTTTCTTACTTTCAGCTGTGGTGGACCATTACTTTGGGGGCCCCCTAAATGAACCATGGCTCCCTCTATTCTGCCCCAGTGCAGTCCCCTCTCACAGAGACTTCTGAGTTTGTCCATATGACTTGCTTTGGCCAATGGGACATTAACAAGCATGGCAGAGAGAGATTTAATAACTGCTTGCACATCGGGTTAAGTTTTTTTTGGGAATATTCCTTCTTGAAGCCCTGAGACCACCATGCTGTGAGGAAGCTCAAGCTAGCCAGATGGAAAGGAGGAGATTTGAGGAACCTAGCTGAGATCCAGAACCAAGGCCCCTTACTTATGGACCCAGTCAAGCTGTTCCAACCAGGCCTCAGGTATTTGAGGCAACCCAGCTGAAGCTCCAGACATCATGGAGCAGAGATGAGTGATTCTTGGTGTGCTCTGTGCAAATCCCTGGCCCACAGAATTGTTGGCAAATAGAATCGTGGTTGTTTTAAGATACTAAGTTTTTGTATGGTTTGTTACGGCAGCAATAAATAATAGCACAACCTACGTGGGCATCCCTAAATAATACATTATTTAGTTTTGTGTATTTTTGGACTTTATATAAAATAGAAAGCTACTATATATTTAGTTTGGTGATTGTTTCTTCTGTTAAAATTGTGTTTGAGAGACATCTTCATGTCCTGTGCAATTGTGGCTCATTTATTTTATTTGATGAGTAGTGCTTCACAACTATTTATTCATTCTACTGCTGATGAACATGTGAGCTGTTTCTAGTTTTTGGTTGTGAGAAACAGTGTTACTATGAACATTCTTGTACATATCTCCTGGGGACCATGCAGAAGAGTTTTCTTAGGGTATATTCTTAGGTGTAAAATTGCTGGATTGTAGGATATATATGTGCACAGTCAACTTTATTAGACATTACTAAACTGTTTCCCAAACTTGTCTCCTTTTATGACTCCTACTAGCAGGGTATACAAGTTTCCACTGTTCATCATCTTTGCTAATACTTGGTTTTATCAGACTTATAATTTTTTGTCTATCTTGTAGTTGTGTAGTATCTCATTGTAGTTTTAATGCATCTCCCTGATGACCAATGAGCCCCTTTTTATATTTATTGGCATTTGGACGTCCTCTTTTCTAAATTGCCGGTTCAAGTATTTTGCCCATTTTTCAATTTAGTTGTTTGCCTTTTTCGTATTAGCTGCTCTCTGCCAGGCATTGTGGCTCATGCCTGTAATTTAGCACTTTGAGAGGTTAAGGTGAAAGGATCACTTATGCTCAGGTGTTTGAGTAACTGGGTAACACAGTGAGACCCCTGTCTCTACAAAAAATTTAAAAACTAGGTATGGTGTTGCATGCCTGTAGTCCTTGCTACTCAGGAGGCTGAGGCAGGAGGATTAGTTGAGCCCAAGAGGTTGAGACTGCAGTGAGCTGTGATTATACTACTGTGTTCCAGCCTGGATGACAGAGTAAGACCCTGTCTCTATATTAATTTTTTTTTAAAAAAAGCAAAAAACCCAAAAATGATATTAGCTATTCTTTATAGGTTCTAGGCATGACTTTGGTTCATTATATGTTATAAATATCTCTTCTTCTTTTCACTATATTTTAGGATATCTCTTTGGCCAATTTTAATGCCAACAAATTTAACAGTACTTTCTTTTATAGTTAGTGCTTTTTTTTTTTTTTTAGATGGAGACTCTGTCACCCAGGCTGGAGTGCAGTGGCATGATCTCAGCTCACTGCAACCTCCACCTCCCAGGTTCAAGTGATTCCCCTGCCTCAGCCTCCTGAGTAGCTGGGATTACAGGCACACACCACCATGCCAGAGTACTTTTTGTATTTTTAGTAGAAACGGGGTTTCACCATGTTGGTCAGGCTGGTCTTGAACTCCTGACCTTGTGATCCTCCCACCTCAGCTTCCCAAAGTGCAGGGATTACAGGCATGAGCCACCGCACCAGCCTATAGTTAATGCTTTTGATGTCTTGTTTCAGAAATCCTTTTCTACCTCATGGTCATGAGATACTCTCCTATATTTTCTTCTAAATGATTCTTTTAAATGATCTGATGTTAGGGATTTTATATACCTGGAGTTTATTTTTGTACATGGTAAGAGGTAGGAATTCAATTTAGCATTTCCCTCCATGGAGATCCAATTATCCCACCACTGGTTATTAAAGAGCTCATCTTTTCCCCATTGATCTACAATGCTATTTTTATTATGTGTTGAGTGTCCGTATATAGCAGGTCTGTTTCTGAGTTCTCTGTTTATTCCACTGGTGGCTTTGTCTATCTTTTCTTGGTCTTGATATCTGGCAAGGAAGTCCTCTCATCTTATTCTTCCTCAAAAGTGTCTTGGCTAGTCTTTGTATTTCTGTATTAATTTGAGCATATACATGTTGTGAAACTTATTATTCAGTTTGAGCAGTGGGGCACTGAAGAAGTGAACCATACCCCCATCCCACACCATGTGAGGGAGACAAGGGAACCTTTTCCGTTTCAATAGGCTTCCATCAGGAAGTTTGTTTGACACATTCTCTCATCAGCCTTAGCTTCAGAAACACATGAATGGTGCGATTTTTCCCATTTATCTCATGTGGCACTGTGGGAAAGGAGATGTGTTCCAGGACCTGTGGGTCCCCGGCACACCCAGCAGCAGCAGCAGATGCCACTTATGCAGACCATATGGCACTCCTTTTCCAAAACTGTTGCCTCACGTAAAAAACCCAACAAGTACTTCCTAGGGATCTATGCTGTACTTAGTTTTGTGACTGCAAAACCAAAGGGTAAATAGTTTCTACCCTTAGGGAATTTGCCGCGTAGTGGAGAGACAGAAATATCACTAGGTATTTAGCACTGGATAGGGAAAGAGCTAGAGTCCCCTGGGAGCTGAGAAAAGGAGGTGATTGTATGAGGATGTTTCCTGCTTGCTCCTCCAGGCCTGCTCTCACCCTTCTCCACATAGCCTTCATCTCCTAGTCTCTGGCTGCGCTGGTCCATGGGGCAGCAGTAGGTGATGGGAGGAGAGATGTGAGGTATTTATTCCCCTGGGATCCCTGCAGTACGGCCTTGGGCTTGCTGCCTCCCTCCAACAGCAGCCACAGCTCCGCTCAGGTGGCCGTCTCCACACCACTTTCCTGCCAGTTCCGACACCCACTGCTGCCTTTGCTGTCAGGCCTCAGGTGGAAACAGCCCTACTTGTAGCATGCTGGGTATGGCACTGGCCCTTGTATTTTCCTTATAAACTGTTTATACCTCTGTAAATAATCCTTTAGTAAGTCTTTGCCAAATTATCCTTATTTCAGTGTGTCATTTTTTACCTCCTAGGACTCTGACTAACAGGATGTCTAATCCTGTTGGGGCTATGGGCAGCGTGGTGACCCAGCGGGGAGGCTACATGGAGGAGGTGACATTAAGGTTAGGTTTTAAAAGTGAAACATGATTTTTCTAAAATTAGCCTTAATTTCTCACAATTCATAGGCAATAGTTAAATGGAAACATCCCCAGGCAGAATCTCTCCGTACCGTAAGTTTTCCGCATCATCGATGGTTCTCCAGTTTGTAAGAAAGACTTCTTATGAACAAACAAAAAAGATTCCCCAATGCTGGTAGTTCTTTTGGCATTTGTTAATTGAAAAAATTTTATAATGTAAATAACTTCTCTTTAAAATGAATTCATATTTAATTAATGCCAGCAGCACATGTGTAGATTTGAAAGTATTACATATATGTGTGAAATATTTTTTATTTAATCTGTAGGTGGTAATTCTTGGCTCATGTATAAGTTTGAGAACCCCTTGAAAACATCCTGTGTCCTCTCTCCTAGGAGTTCATGGCCAAGGTCAGGAACCACAGATCTACACAGAGTCTCTATATCTCTCTTCTGTGCTACTGCACTCCTTCCTGTGCACAGGCTCCCAGATCATCAAATATTAGAACTAAAAGTAGAGCAATTGACTTGATCCAATCACTCTATTTTATAGATGAGAAAACTGAGGTGAAGTTACATTTTCCAGGGTCACAGAGCTAGAGGCCAAGTCAAAAGGAAAACTTGGGTCCCTTGTCTCCTAAAGTTTTGCCTACTATTAAAAATTGTCATTATCACATGGTAACATTCTGTGTCAGAAATGTGATCTCCCAATGGCCTACAGATTGAACAGATGGTAAACATTTCCTTTCTCTTCCTGCCCTCCCGCTCTCTGTTCATTCTAAGGCACGAGTCCTGGAATGGCATGGATTCTGCTCTTAGTCAAGGACCAATTCCTACATCACAGGAATAGTGGGAGGGACTAGGCTTGGCCCACTCCAGATGAAGGGCAAGAGTGGTCATCCACTCCCTACCCCAAACCCAAGAGCCAGAGGAATTTAGGTTGGCCATGAGCAGAATAGACAAGGCCTAAAAAGGGAGGGCACTCCTGGGCTTGAGGGCACCTGGGTTGGCCTAAGATGCTCTAGATGAGACTATGGGTAGCCCTGTATGAACAGCCATCCTTAAGTCTGCAGAGGATTTCACAACTCCAATGTACATGCTCATCCCCGTGATGTCTGTGCCCTGTGAACAAGAAGATAGATATTGAATTCCTGAGGCTCAAGGGAGGTGACCTGGCCAAGAGCATCTGGCCTCAGAAGGCAAAATATGGGGCCAGAACTTGAATCCCCTGACTTCTTGTCATCCACAGGCTGTCACTACAGTAGAGTCTATAAGGTAACTTAAAGGCTTGAAGGTGGAGCTTTGCCCACCAGAGATAAATACATTGGCTCATTATGTTTCATTCCTGAAGCCAGAAAACACATTTGACCCAGTCGGTGGTATATCCGTGACCAGGAGGGCTCTAGCCAGATAGTGAGCAAATTTAGAGGACAGAGGGGTCTTTACAATGAGAAAATCCAGACTATCCTTTGCAATTAGAGGCATCTACAGACATCTGAAAACTGTTACAGCCCACTGAAAAATAAATAGCCCTTCTAGGAAATGCTCTATCTTAGGGTGTTTCACACGTAGAAGGAACTTGATCTTATGGGAGTAGTAGTGAATGTTTATTGTTTTGTCTGCTGAGTTATGTTAGACACATCATTTGACTGAGATCTGATGTATTCTTATAGTTCTTAGTCTTTTAGTTACTGCTGATTGGCCAGAGATGAACATGTGATCCAAGTGGAGCCAATTAGAGTATCCATCCCATTGGCCACAGCAGATTTTCTGGGAATGGGCATCTGAGCCAAGATGAGTTAATGAAAATTCTTTTCTGGCATTATTTTTTCTTGAGTTGTATCTGGTGACAAAGCCAGTTAATAAGAGCCTGGTGCTGCTACCAGTCATGTTTCTGGTGACTTGGAGAAGACTAGGTGAAGAAAACTGACATACAGAAAGAGGCTGAGATGAGAGATCAAGAGGGAGTCCGTCCGCATTCTAGTCCTGGTTTTAGTTGACTTTCAGGCCATGTGTGTGTGTGTGTGTGTGTGTGTTTTTTTTTTT
>NW_016107521.1:759893-761976 GCF_001604975.1 Cebus imitator | reverse complement strand
TTTTTTTTTCCTGAGATGGAGCTTTGCTCTTGTTGCCCAGGCTGGAGTGTAATAGTGCAATCTCAGCTTACTGCAACTCCGCCTTCTGGGGTCAAGTGATTCTCCTGCCTCAGCATCCTGAGTAGCTGGGACTAGAGGCACATGCCACCACACCCGGCTGATTTTCTGTATTTTTAGTAGAGACGTGGTTTTGCCATCTTGTCCAGGCTGGTCTCAAACCCCTGACCTTAAGTGATCACCTGCCTCAGCCTCCCAAAGTGCTGGGATTACAGGTGTGAGCCACCAGGCCTGGCCTCCTTCAAAGTATTTCTCTTTGATTCTTAAAGTAGCAAGGACAAAGAACTTGAGAAACCAAGTAGAAATTGACTTCTAGGAGGCAAAGAATTTGAGCAGAGCTTTCATCAGTTTCTGATGGCAGGGGAGACAAAAATTGGAGTTTAGGGCTATAGAGATGGCAAAAACTTGAGAGGCCAAAAGCCTGCCAAAAAAATGAGATAGTCTAAACCACTTATCTCCTGTGTTCACTGACTTAAAAAAGAGGCAGTTAAGGGACAAAGTTGGCAAACAGCTTTCTCACAGTGGTGGGGAGATACAAATTGGATTTTAGGGTTTTCCAAGGAGAAGAGGCCCTGACAAACACTCCAAGAAATTCTAGAACTGAAAAAATATCCCTCTTAAACACTCCCCAAATGTCCGGAAATTAAAGACACAATAGATTAAGAGTATGTCAGAGCTATCTGAAGAAATGGGTATTCATCTGGAAGATAGATGAATATAAAATATCTAGACTGAAGCATAGAGTGTTAGACAAAAATATAGAAAATTAAAAAAAAAAGCATAGGAGACATATGGAACTAGATGACAAGACGTAATACACATGTAACTAAAGTACCTAAAGGAGAAAACGGAAAGTGATTTAGAAGCAATATTTCAAGCATTAGAGAGTGAAAAATGTGCAAAATGGGTAGAAGACATCAAACCATAGATTCAAGACATATTACAAAACACAGCAATCATAGTAAAAGTTCTAACAGATGAGAAATACAGAATAAATATTTGAGTAATTCAAAAGAAAGTAGGAAGAGAGAAAAACACAGAGGAAGAACAACTAGAAAATAGTAAGACGATATAAATTCAAATGTGAGTAATTACACTAAATATAAATTGACATAACCAAATTAAAAAGCAAAAAGGAATAGAAAAAAAAACGCCCTACAATTGTCTGCTTCTTACTAAGAGACATATCTTGAATGTAAGGACTTGGACAAAATAAAGTTTAAGGTAAGACATATTAAACAGGATATTTTAAATGGTTAATTTACCACAAAGATACAATAGTTCAAATGTGAACTTAATAACATAGCTTCAAAATATATGAAGCAAAATCTAACCATCCTAAATAGGGAAGTGAACAATCTTACAAATATAGTGGAAGATTTTAACAAGTTTTCCCAGTAACATATGGAAGAATCAAACATCAGTAAAGATACAGAAAATTTAAAAAACTTAATGGATAAATTGATCTAATTTACATAATAGAACAGTGTAACAACTTCAGAATACATATTTTTTCAAGTAAGTCTCAAAGAATGTTTTGTTATAAATCAATTAAAAAAACAGCTAGAAAATCTCCAAATATTTAGAAATTAAGTAATATACATTCAAATATTCCATAAGTTGAAGAAGTTTCAACAGAAACTTGAAAATATTATAAATGAAAATTATCTAGCTGGCTGTTTTGCCGATTAGTTGATGCAGATTCTTCATTGTGTTGATTCTCTTTACCTTTTGGCATGTTTTTGGAGTGGCTGGTACTAGTTGTTCCTTTCTATGTGTAGAGCCTTTTTCAGGAGCTCTTGTAAAGCTGGCCTGGTGGTGACGAAATCTCTGAGTACTTGCATGTTCACAAGGGATTTTATTTTTCCTTCACTTATGAAGCTTAGTTTGGCTGGATATGAAATTCTGGGTTGAAAGTTCTTTTCTTTAATGATGTTGAATATTGGTCCCCACTCTCTTCTGGCTTGTAGGGTTTCTGCTGAGAGATCTGCTGTGAGTCTGATGGGCTTTACTTTGTGGGTAACCC
>NW_016107521.1:756945-757817 GCF_001604975.1 Cebus imitator | reverse complement strand
GGAGAACTGCTGCTCTGGGGCGCCGACAAAGCAGCCACGCGGGGCAAAGCAGCAGCGTCGGCGGGCACAGCCGCACTGGCCGAAACAGCCGCGCTGTCGACCCGTGGAGCTCCTCCACCTGGGAATTTCCTAGCCTGTCAGCAATAAAAATGCGGCATCCACTCACCCTCTGCGCTTTCACTGGGAGCTGCAATCCTGAGCTGTTCCTAAATGGGCATCTTGGATCGAAAACCAGAGACTACTATTCTAAGTGAAGTAACTCAGGAATGGAAAACCAAACATTGTATATTCTCACTGATATGTGGGAGCTAAGCTATGAGAATATAAAGACATAAGAATGATACAATGGAATTTGGGGACTTGGGGGGAAGGGTGGGAGGGGGGTGAGGGATAAAAGACTACAAATATGGTGCAGTGTATACTGCTCAGGGGATGGGTGCACTGGGACCTCACAGATCACCACTAAAGAACTTATGTAACCAAATACCACCTGTATCCCAATCTGTGGAACAAATTTTATGTCCAGGTCCGTACATTTGTGGAGTGTGTGGCAGAATTTGTCTATAGGAAAAAGAAACCTATATGTTTCTAAAACAGGCAGTTGGATGACAGAGCGAACAAAGACAGTTTGACTTTTGATTCATGTTATGCCTTTTTCCCACTTATCATTTTTGTATTGTTTTTTTTTTCCCCATTTATTTATTTTATTGCATTTTAGGTTTTGGGGTACATGTGAAGAACATGCAAAATTGTTGCATAGGAACACACATGGCAGTGTGATTTGCTGCCTTCCTCCCCATCACCTACATCTGGCATTTCTCCCCTTGCTATCTCTCCCCAACTTCCCATCCCCCACCGTCCCTCCCCTATTT
>NW_016107521.1:731496-751170 GCF_001604975.1 Cebus imitator | reverse complement strand
GCACCGGCCGGCACAGCCGCGCTGGCTGAAACAGCCGCGCTGGTGAGCGTGGAGCTCCTCCGCCCGGGAATTTCCTAGTCTGTGGGCAATAAAAACACGGCGTCCACTCACCCTCTGCGCTTTCACTGGGAACTGCAATCCTGAGCTGTTCCTAAACGGCCATCTTTTCTGTATTGTTTTTTGAAAAGAAAGTCATTCATACTAGTATAGGCATGAGTCTTATCTTTGATTTATCTCTTGGATTTTCTATCAGACTTAGGATATCACTTGTCTCTTCAGGAAGACACTATCATTTTTAACATTAAATTCCTACATTGTAGGAAGTTGAGACTAAAGATATCAGCAACTGCACAAATGACCCTGTGTCTCTGTCTTATTTTCCAATGTCCTTTTTATGTAAGGACACTTTTTATGTAAGAGACTATCTCAAGAAGCAGGTTCTCAAGACAACAGAAGGAGTCATAGCTCTAGGTCAGATTTGACCAAGAGAGCTGGGCATTAAAGACTACAGGAGCTGCTGAACTCACACTATCTACCCTGCCTTGCGTCAGTGAAGGGCTCAGTGGCAATAATACATGGAAGAGAGGAAGGGAAGAGAAGGGTAGAGGTAGAGCATGAGCCTTGGAATCGGACAGACTGTGATTTGAATCCCAGCTCCACCATTCAATAACTCTATGAATCTTGGCAAATTAGGTTCTCTGAACCTCGATTCCTCTGATGTTTTTGTTGTTGGTGGTAGTGGTTTGTGTGGATAATGAAACTTTCTGGCATTATATGCAATTTTTTTGTGTGCGTAGGTACGTATGTGCTTCTCTTTATATGGAGAGGATCCATTATTTTCATAAGGTACTCAAAAAGGGTCTCTGACTCCAAAAAATATAATCACAGCTATAAGAAGACATAAAAAACAATTTCTAAATAAGTCCTTATGATTGCTATAAATGAGTGTTACCAACCTGTTAGCCAAAACATTTAGAAATGTTGAGGGCTAGCCTTCAAATACAGTGTTTCCTTGACATCTGCTATCATTTGTACAAAAATGGGGGGAAAGGTATATGTTTCTTTTCCCAACCCAAATTGCTTTTACATCTCTAAAATATCTCTGGAAGATACACAGAAAAATCTGCCTATGGAGAGGAAAAGTGGGTGGCTGGGAGTTGGGAGTAGGAGGAAAAAATTTTACTTTTTATACATCCTTTTTCACTTTCTGAATTTTGAACCATATTCATTCATTATTCTGGTCAAAAATAAACTTTAAAAATAAAGGAAAAAGAGTACTAAGAAAACTTTACAAGTGAAAGTTAATATTTTGGTCTGAACCATAAATCTTTAAAAATTTATTTTTTATAATTTTTAATTGACAAATAATAATTGTACATATTTATGGGGTACAATGTTTTAATATATGTTTAAGTCATGGAATGATTAAATCTAGCTAATTAACATACGTATCACCTCACATACTTATTTTTTCATGGCAAGAACATTAATAACCTCTTAGAAAATTTGACATGTATAATACATTATTATTAACTACAGTCATCGTTCTGTGTAATAGATCGCTGAAACTTATTCCTCCTATCTCACTGGACCTACCCTTTGAACAACATCTCCCCATTCTCATCCTCCTTAATTCCATCCTCTGGTCACCACCATTCTTCTCTCTACTCTATAGGTTTGACTCTTTTAAGATTCCACATATAAGTGAGATCATGCAGTATTTGTCTTTCTGTAGCTGGCTTATTTCAATTGATATAATATCCTCCAGGTTTAATATTATTGCAAATGGCAGAATTTCCTCTTGTTAAAGGCTGAATAGTACTTCATTGTGTATATATACCACATTTTCTTTCTCCATTCATCTGTTGATTGATGGTTATACTGTTTCTGTATCTTAGCCACTGTGAAGAATACTGCAGTGAACATGAGCATAAAGACAGCTTTTTGACATACTGATTTCAATTCCTTTGGCTACTACCCTGAAGTGGGATATTGCTAGATCATGTGGTAATTCTCTTTTTGTTTGTTTGGTTTTTTTGGCTTTTGAATGATAAATTTTAATGACTATGACTGAATTGGCCAATTTAGACAAACACAAGAGTTTCTGGTTGAATGTGCCTAAACAAACTCTAAGAATAACTGGAACTTGCTGGTTTCTTCATTTCTGATATTTCAGTATTCCCAATATCTCTGCTTTTGTGTTTCAAGTTGGTTATAAGATTTGGGTCTAATCACCTTTGGTGGTTTTAAGAAGTCTCTTTAAGACTCTCAAATTATTATGTTGGAGTTTAACAGCAAATACATCTGCATCCATGTTGGATGTCTGTTGAGTTTTGTCCTAAGCGCCAGGCATATAATATGTAGACATGGGACAGCCATCTCCTGATCCTAGCCTGTGTTGTTTAAGCCTTCAAATTTAATCATTTTAATGTGTTTTGCATAGAAGCAGATGTAAGCCTTGTTAGGAAACATCCTATCAGAGGAGGATTGCCTGCTTGGCTTCACCATCTGCCTGAGCCCCAACCACTTAACTGTAATAGTGAAGTAAGGTTTTGGGACTTTATGAAGATATAAATAGGTTTATACAGAATGACCAAGCTCTGGTCTTTAATAGAATTTCACAAAACGTCATATTGTGGGGCAATTTTCAGTCACTTCTCATTAGGACCCTAGTGACAACTCAGTAACTGAGGTCTGGATTATTTTCTTTCTTTTATGTTTGGGGATTCTCTTCTGTCCTGAAAGAGCTTGCCCTGTACCATTGTATGCTGGATGTTTAATTCTTTCTTCAGTGTCCTTATTCCTCAATTCTTAATCCCTTATCTACAATCCTGAGAGTATCATCTTCAGATACTTCATAAATTCGCACCTCCCACTTTCCACCCCATACTGGTATTCTTAGTACGACGCAGCAGACACCTCTACGCCCCCACTAATGGGGATGGCCAGAAGTGGTCTCTGCTTTCAGTCCTTCCAGCCCAAGGGTTCTGTGTGTTTTTTGGGCAACTGCCCTCTTTTTTCGGCATCAGCGCCCTTCCCTTTCACCATGTCAGTGGAGGGGGCATTTAAAACCTCTATGGGGAAAGAGCCACTTTTTGTTAGGATATGAAGAGAAAACTCGTTTGCTGTGTGATATAATTAAACATCCCCCAGAAAGTGGGAAGCCTGGCTACCTTAGGAGCTTCTGCTTAATCACTTTATGCTCAACTATAAACCAGGAGGCAGGAGTTCCTAACTGGCCTCCCGCTGACTGCCCTGTTTACCACCAGGCTTCCCCCACAGGCTGGACTCTCTAGTAGCTGGGCTTGTATCTGAGGCCTAATGTCACCAATTCTATAATTCCACACTGTTTAAAATTTAATTCCACTAAATGACACCGGAAACTGGGACATTATGAAGACTTCCTGACAAAAGAAAACGAGATTTGACTGAAGCCTCCATGGTCTTTGACTCATGCTTGAATTACACCCAGTGCCTGCCCTCTAAGCTTGTATCTCGTCAACCCAGCATTATTATGAATTTAGATCATGGGATGAGCACTGGAAAAATGTGCACATTCCAGTCGTAAGCTCTTTGCCCTGAACTTTGAAACCAAAGCATACAGCATTGCTTCCTGCTCTTTCTTTGCCTTCTATCTTGTCAAATGCACAAATTACGCTGGGATGACCTGGTTTGGGACATGGATATTACACCTGTCTATTCTTCTATAAGAAAGCCAAGTGGTTGGCTCAAATCGTCCCACACAGGATCTCCTTCATAAAGATTTTATTCCTACTGAGACATTGGAGAAGTACAGAAACCTTCCTTCTGCTGACTTGCAAATGGCATACCCTTCAGCAAAACAGAGCGTCCAGGTCCCTGACCAGGAGCCTTCACAGTCTGGAGGTTTGAACTAGTCCACTGCAGTTGGCAAGGAGCCCAGATGATGAAATCTGCATCCTAGTGCCAATCTCACACAGTAGGAAACTTCAGGGAGAATGTACATAAAAAGGCATTTCTTTCACAGCCCCTAACAAGTACTTACAGGGCCAAGTGGAAAACCACCAGGATTAATGACTTCTGGTTGAATAAGTTCCTGACCCTAGGGAAGGCTCAGCCCATTTTTTGACATCACAGACTTTTTCTAACAGCACAGGCCATCAGTGTCATTATCCCGGTGAACTACTAAGACAGCTTTGCATGCTTCATTTAATGGAAAGAGTGTAGTTGAGAGTATATGCATGGGTGTTGAAGAGAAGAATTGCAGTGTCTAAAGTGTTCACCCAAATAAAACCTGGGTAGTCACCCTGCTGTGCACACACACAGTTCCAACTCTCTGGGTATTGCATTTCTCTCTCTGTTCTGGAAGAGAGTATGTAGCTGAATGTGATGGGACAAGCATAGACTCTGCAACTAGACGCAGCAGCTCTGTGACTCAGTTATACCCTCACCTTGGCAAGTGATGTAACTTCTGTGAGCCTCCACTTCCTCATCTGTAAAGTGGGGGTAGTTAGACCTACCTCACAGGATTGTTCCAAAATTTAAACGTATGAAAGAACAGCTTCTGACACACGGGATGAGTTAAGTGAACATACCAATTATTGTCACTGTTGTTTGAAGGGTTGGCATTCTTTTTATCTTCCCTCACTTCTGCCTTGGCCCACAGAAGAGGCATTTTGGGCCAGATGTGGTGGCTCATGCCTGTGATCCTATCACTTTGGGAGGCTGAGGCGGGCAGATTGCCTCAGCTCAGGAGTTGGAGACCAGCTTGGGCAACATGGCAAATCTCCATCTCTATTAAAAATACAAAAAAATTAGCCGGGCACGGAGGCACACGCCTGTAGTCCTGGCTACTCAGGAGCCTAAGGCAGGAGAATCGCTTGAACCCAGGAAGGGGAGGTTGGGGGAGGCTGTAGTGAGCCAAGATCACACCACTGCACTCCAGCTTGGGAGACAGAGTGAGACTCTGTGTCAAAAAAAAACAAAAAAAGGCATTTTGCTAACAGCAGTCCTGGAGAGTAAGCTTCCTGCCCATCTCGTCCCCGCTTCACTTTCCTCTGCTGTCAGAAACAACTTATCTGGTCAGGGATGCTCACCAAGGACATGTTTCTGCTATTCTAAGCCCCATCTCTGAGGCCCAACCACCCACAGCCATCCACATTTTTTTTTTTTTTTTTGAGAAGGAGTCTCCTACTGTCGCCCAGGCTGTAGTGCAGTGGCGTGACCTTGGCTCACTGGAATCTCTGCCTCCTGGGATCAAGCAATTTTCCTGCCTCAGCCTCCTGAATAGCTGGGACTACAGGCATGTGCCACCAGGCCCAGCTAATTTATTTTGTATTTTTAGTAGAGACAGGGTTTCACCATGTTGGCCAGGATGGTTTTAATCTCCTGACCTTGTGATCTGCCCGCCTCGGGCTCCCAAAGTGCTGGGATTACAAGCATGAGCCACCGTGCCCAGCCACATTTTTTTTTCTGCTTCAATTCTTCAGTTTTCCTTTTTGTAAACCAGTGATTCCAATCTGAAACTGCATCTGACACCATTTGTCTGGAGGCAGCCTAGAGGCTACTTTCTCTCTCCGATTCTGTTCTGCCATCTGTGGGTGTTGGGTGTTCTTTGACCCTCCACACATAAGTTGGGTAAGTGTCTACTCTGCAGACCCAGCTGTCCCCATGTCAGACCCCCATGACCAGACCTGGAAGGAGGAAGCAGGAAGTCCCTGCCTGGACCACAGGAGTGAGCTTCAGTCTTAAATCCAGCTTTGCTAGTAGTAAAGCTGACACTATATTTTGATTCCCATCTGGTTTCTTCTCTGTGTCTGTTCTCAATACCAGTGGGAGGTGGGAGTGTGATTAAATTAGTTCCCCCTTCCTGGGGTGTGGTGGCACACACTTGTAATCCCAGGACTTTGGGAGGCCGAGGTGGGCGGATCACGAGGTCAGGAATTCAAGACCAGCCTGACCAACATGGTGAAATCCCATCTCTACTGAAAATACAAGAATTAGCTGGGCATGGTGGTGCTCATATGTAATCCCAGCTACTCAGGAGGCTGAGGCAGGAGAATCACTTGAACTAGGGAGGTGGAAGTTGCAGTGAGCCAAGATCAGGCCACTACACTCCAGCCTGGGCAACAGAGCAAGACTCTGTCTCAAAAAATAAAATAAAATAAAATAAAATCAGCTCCCCCAAATTTCTAACACCACTGTTAATAGCAGTAATATTAATCTATCCCATCGGCATATGACTCTGTTTTAATCCATGGATTTGCTGACTGCCCCACAGTTCCTTCTGTAGCCTCTGGTATCCTCCTTTGGTTTTTCATACTTTCAATATATCACCTGAAGGAAGAATTTCCTGGCTTGCCAGACTGGTTATGAAAATCCAGATAACAAAGATTCCTTTTTTACTTTGGTCTTCAAGGCACCTGCCAGCAAAGCAAACTTAGAGTCTCTGATGAAATGATAAAAATGTCTTTAATAAGCCAAGCATATTATGAGTGTCATTTTGGGTGTAGCCTTGTTGTGCAGTTGAAATGAAAGGCTAGGCCTTTTCTGCAGTCCTGAACACTTAAATTCTACTCAATCAGGAACAACTCAGGTATCAGCTTGACATTCTTGTCCCTATTTTATCAGGAAGGGAGATGGTGTAGGCCTAGCCTAGGATTTCAAAGGGACTCTCAAAAGGGGGTTTAAATGTGACTCTGTTAATACTATCTTTTAGTTCTGAGTCTGAACCACGTACTGATACTTCCTTGGTTTGGCTAGTCTTTGGAGAATTTTCTTTTCAGCAGGAATTCTTGGCCCTTTGCGTATAAACAGACTGTCTTCTCCAGTAATAACTTTGTCTCCCTGCTCAGATTCCCCTTCCCATCCAAGCCAAGCTGTTAACTCACCAACTTAAACTTCCTCTTCTACAGCTCCCTTCCTGACCCCCCACTGTGCTCACAAGATGAACAGGGAACCAGAGCAGCCTCCGGGAAATGGGGAGAAAGTTGCTGGAAAGGGGTACTGGAGGGAGGATTAGTGATGCATGACCATTGGACCCTGCAAGTGGGAAATGCTGTTCTGTGGCTGTACAAGACCTTCTTGGCACTCTGGCTCCCCAAAGGAAAGTGAAGAACTGGTCAGCCCTGTCGGATGGAGCCCTCTCCCCTTGTTCTCCTCATCCTGCTCTGTTGAATTCTTGACTGGGTTCTATTGGACTATGAAGGCGTAACCTGAATTCATAAAATAATCCTGTCTGAATATGAGCCTGGGGCTGGGGAAAGGGTAGAGGAACTTCATATACCATGAGGTGGTCTTCCTTATCCACAGCTTAATAAGGTATAATTATCAAGATGTGGTCCTGGGACTGACACCATCAGCATCACCTGGGAACCTGTTAGAAATGCAAATTATCAGGACCTACCCCAGACCTACAGAATCAGAAATTCTGGGCTTAGGTACCCCAGCAATCTGTGGTTTAACAAGCCCTGTAGGTGACTCTGAGGCACTCTAATGTGTGAGAACCACTGGTCTAATAAAATGGGTGGAACATGACTCATGTTCTAAGTGAGTCACTGCCCAGGTGAATGGTGATTGGTTAATACAGTTGCACAAAAGTTCTATCCTTTAGAACCCCAGAAAAAGCTGGAGAATGAGAGATGCTACCAAGTGCTGGGATCTTCCCTTAGGGATGTTACTGCCAATCCCACATTGGCCTACATTCCTCAGGGACCAATTCTGTGCTAATCCCCCTTCCCAGGGGGAGATGGCAGGTTCCTGCTGAGGGTTGTCCTCAGTCTTCTGACTCAGGGCCTGCCTAGGGATTTGACTCTTTCCCAGCCTGGAGGAGTCATGTAGCTGGGTAGGACTCAACTCTGACTACCTTGAAGAGGAACCCCAAGAGGAGGAGGTGCATCTGATCTTTTCTGGTTATTTTATGTAGCAGAAAGAATATGAGATTTGCGGCCAGGATAATGAAATTTATATTTTGAAACTGCTACTTACTAGCTGTGGAAACTTGTACATCTTCTTTCTGAGTCTCCATTTTCTTATCTGTATGATGAGAATAAGAATAATATACAATTCCTAAGATGTTTGTGAGGATTAAATAAGATGGTAAAAGTGAAATGCTTATATTTAAAATGCCTTGCGCCTATAGAAAGCTCAGTAAATGCTAAGTTGTTTTGTTGATAACTATCCTTCCAAGTTTCCAGGACTTTATTATGGGAGAAACCTGGGCAGCTCTGTGATAAGTGGGCCACCAGCAAGACTCCAGAAGCCTGCCCTATCTCTGTATACTTTCTCGTGGCTGATTCTTGATGTGAAGTTTCCCAGCTATACTTGCAGCCTAAGATAACAGGTCTCGACAAATTTCTCTCTCTTCCTTCTAGAATAGACTATTTTATCCAAGGCTTCTGGGAATGTAGACATAATTGACACTTAAATTAGCTCCTTGTATAAAAATTTATCTCCTAATAAACTTTTTAGAATCAGAGGAGGGGTATATCCAGAGATATTTTCATTTGTATTACTCTATTTCAGGTGATTCTTAAGTTTTGATGGTTGAACTAACGTGGCTCTGTTATTATCCAAAGCAGTATATTACAACTGGGGGCAATGTCTAGAGACATTTCTGGTTGTCACAAGGAGTCAGGGTCGCTACTAGCATTAGATGGGTAGAGGCCAGAGATGCTGTTAAATAATCTACAATGCACAGGACAGCCACCTCCAAGAAAGAACAGTCTGGTCCAAAATAGTAATGGTGCTGCTGTTGAGGAACCTTGATCTAAAGCAAGTTTAGGAAATGCATTGAATTCTGGGGCTAATCTTAATCATTTGCTGTGTGTGCCTAGAGCACTGTGTTAAGCAGGATTTCGGTGTTACATCTGGGTTCTTGTGAGTGGCATGATCGTTTACAGATGTTCTTTGATTAGGGAACAGGAAAGAGGATGGGGACTGCGTGTTTCTCACACCAGGCCTGGAGCATTTTAAGCCTCATTTCTACTCCAGTCACCACACATAGTGTCCACAGATTCCCAGGGAGGTGGTTGGGACTGAAACTCTGTGAAATATCCCTTGTACTTCTTCATAAACTCAAGGTCTTGAATAGCCTTTTCTTGGTCAACGAAGCAGAGGCACTGCCCCCATATTGGGTGGTTAGTAATGCTTTCTTTAGTTCCTTTGGACCCGGAATTTCCCAAGGCCGGCAAATACCTCTATGAACCTGACACTCATGTACCTTAGGAATTCCCAGGCCCTAATCTTGGGTATGAATTCATTCTAACTTAAGGGCTTTAACCAGCGCTTCCTCAAGCTTTGCTCAGAAGAGTGATGCTACCTTTGCAATGATTATTGAGGAATAAACAACATCTGCCTGCAGGAATTTTTCTCTCTATAGCTCGTTTTAGAAATAATAAATAAAAACCAAAGTAGACCTTTGGCAATCTCATTTAGGCTCAAGAAGGGAGTGAATGAAAAAGTTCTTTCTAGGATGTTCAAGTCCAAAGGCAAGCCTGAGAACTAGGTAAAGTCTCAGGTGTGATCAAAGGTGATTATTATAACCTTTTTGATAACTAACTAAAGAATTGGGGCTCAGTTTGGACCAAAATATGTCTCAACACAAAACTAGATCAGCTGGCAATGACCCATTTCCCCAGAGCCATCTTTTGGCTGAGTTGTAAAAATGTAGTTAGACCAAATAGAGATTAAATGCCTGGGTGTATTCTCTCTCCACTGGAATAGGAATAGAACCCCTAAGGATGCATTGTTCAGAACTAAAGGATATACCGTAATTCCACAGACTTTTAAGAATGATCCACTGCTTCCTCTGAGGATAGCCCATTGTTTTGTTTTGTTTTTTTCTTTTTTGAGATGGAGTCCCACTCTCACCCAGGCTGGGATGCAGTAATGCGATCTTGGCTCCCTGCAACCGCTGCTTCCCAGGCTCAAACTATTCTCCTGCCTCAGCCTCCTGAGTAGCTGGGATTATAGGCATGTACCATCACTCTCAGCTAATTTATTTTTTATTTTTAATTTTTCATTAGAGACAGGATCTCACCATGTTGGCCAGGCTGGTCTCAAATTCTTGACCTCAAGTGATCTGCCTGCTTTGGCCTTCTAAAGTGCTGGGATTACAGGCATGAGCCACCATGCCCAGCTGCTAGTTCATTGCTATGGGTTAAACTATGTCCTTTCCAAAAAGATATGTTAAAACGCTAATACCTAGTACCTCAAAATATTACCTTATTTGAAAATAGGGTCTTTATAGAGGTAATCAAGTCAAAATGAGGTTGTTTTAGAGTGGGCCCTAATCTAATATTACTGTTGTCCTTATAAAACGGGGAGTTTGGACACAGAGTCAGACACATAGAGTGGGATGCTATGTGAAAATGAAGGCAGAGACAAGGGTGATACATCTGCAAGCCAGAGAACACCAAAGCTTGCCTTCAAACCATCAGAAACTAGGAAAGAGGCATGGAATAGATTTTCCCTCACAGCCTGCAGAGGGAACCAACCCTACTGACAGCTTGACTTTGGACTTCCAGCCTCCAGAAATGTGAGAAAATAAATGTCTGTTCTTTAATCCACCCAGTCTGTGGTACTTTGTTATGGCAGCCCTGGGAAACAAATACACTCATGAACCAAACTATGAGATTAACCATCACCGCCACACCTGCATCCCTCAGCCCTCCTCCTTGTGGTCCACACAGGCACGGCTCTGCACTCTCCTCCGAGGACCTGCACAGTCACTGTTTCCACAGAGCTCCCGTCAGCAGTGCGCATCACTGCTCTCAAAGCAGTTCCGGATCCGACTGCTCCAGCTGTTACCTTTAGCAAACAGGTCCAGGCCAAGGCCACGCTGAGCTGCTTCAGCAGCACTGCCTGAGTTGGTAAACAGGTCGGGCCACACTGCTTTAGAAATGCCTAGTGCTGCCTTAGCCTCGGCCCCCACCCCCGCCCACCGCCCTCCCACACCTCATGCCTGGGGTGTCAGTCTCTCAGCCGTTCTCATTCCTTGGTTGGGGAGCTGTTGCCAAAGGCTGTCCCTGGCCTGGCAACCCCTCCTCAATGTGCTGGGCTCTCTCAGGAGCTCCACCACCACCACCGAAGAACCCACAGATCCGGAGCTCACATGATCACATTCTCCCACCCCTGCTGCCACCAGAAACCCTCGTTTGTAGGGGTGGGTCATAGCCCCATGTCCCCCCCAGCAGGCAGAGGCTGGGCCTTCTGGGGTCACAGCTGTGTGTGTGAGATTGCATGTGCTCTTCTTGGAATTGGCACAGCTCTGTGGATCGAGGCAGAATTCCTTGTGTTACCAGTTACAGCTATACAGAAATATTAATAGGCTCAATATCTTGAGTACTGACTAGGTGGTAAGCACTTAATATATGTGATTTGATTTAATCTTCACAAACTCACGAGAAAAGAATTATTCCCATTTGCTGATGAGGGAACAGGGGATCAGAGGACTTAAGTAACTTGCTCCAAATCACAGAGTGAGTAGTTTGGGGAGTTAAAATTCATGCTGGCGTTTGGCTGACTCCAATGCCTACCTTCTTCCCAGTTCAGGACATTGCTGCTCACAAAGGCCTCCTTTAGGAAGCACTGAGTTAAAATACAATAACTGTAATTTTTCTCTTTCCAGTGATGCTGGGGCAGTTGATATGGCCACATACCTTTGCTAGGCAGAAAGGTGAGCAGCCTGTCTTAGGATAAGATACAGCAGAAAGATCCCCTGGCCATCCGAACCTTATGGTAGATGTTGGAGTTTTGCAGGAACCTAATCAATGACCTGTTCTCCACTTTGGATTCTCACCATTCTAGGAATAGACACTAAAAGATAATGGACGCTTGATACATAGTATCAGATGTATTGTGTGAGATACAGGGCTTCTGATCTAGCTCATTGGAGAAAATAGACTTGGGCAGAGTGAAACTTGGGCGAGTGAGACTTCTTTCTCCTTCCCTTTTCTACCTAAGCCTAACCCATATCCCAGTTGTATACATTTACATGACTCACATTTTCCCCACTGACCCCAGGTGCCTGTATATATGAGATCCATTTCTGGACTTCCTATTCTATTCCATTGAGCTGTTGATTTGGCCATGTGACAGTACTGTGCAGTTTTACTTCTAATATTTTTATATGTTTTGACATCTGGTGGTGACGGCTCCCCCCTTCTTTATTTCATTACAATTTCTGTTTATTGCTTCTTCCATCTAAACATTAGAATCATCTTGACTAGTTAAAAAAATCCTGTTGGTATTTTTAATTTGTATTTTATTAAATGCCTTAGAGAAACTTGGCCTATTATAACAGAGTCTCAGGACAGTATTATTAAATGGAAAGGGCTTGATAAAGAAGAGGAAGAGAATAGATTCACCCAGTGTATTCACAGGAGAAATTGAAATATATTCAGACCTGGCATGGTGGCTCATGCCTGTAATCCCAGCACTTTGGGAGGCCAAGGCAGGAGGATTACTTGAGCCCAGGAGTTTGAGACCAGCCTGGGGAATGTAGTGAGACCTTGTCTCTACCAAACAAAAACAAAAACGAAAAAACAAACACAGGCATGCACCTGTGGTACCAGCTATTCAGGAGGCTGAGGTGGGTGGATCACTCAAGCCCAGGAGGCAGAGGCTGCAGTGAGCCATGATTGCACCACTGTACTCCAGCCTGGGCAACAGAGTGAGACCCTGACTCAAGAAAAAAAAGTAATCAGAATTTCACCCTTGAACAAACTTTCCAAAAGTGTTTATCAGTGACCCTTGGAGTAGTAATAGAATAAATTTTTAAAAAGTGAAGGAGAGAGACTCTTCAAACAAAAACGTTTGAAGAAGGAAACCTAGATGCTGCCACTGTGTTCTTTTTCTTCAGGCGACTGGGTAGACAGTGGCCATTCAGGCTGCATGTGCTCCTGGAAGCAGCCAACCACTTTTCAAAAAGAGAAGAGGGTCTTGTTGAGAGAAACCGGCAAGAAGAAGCTCCCGGGACTATAAGAACATGGGTCTGGGCTTCAAGACACCCAAAGAGGCCATTGATGGAAACTATATGGACAAGAAATGTCCCTTCACTGGTAATGTCTCCATCTGAAGGCAGATCCTGTCTGGTGAGGAGTCCAAGATGAAGATGGAGAGGACCACCGTCATCCACTAGGATTATCTTTGCTACATGTACAAGTACAGTCGCTCCAAGAAGTGCCACAAGAAATGTGTGCGTGAGCCTGTCCTCCTGCTTCAAGGAAGTCTAAGTTGGCATATCCTCATGGTGGGTGAGTGCCAGCCCCTGAGTGAGACCGTGTGCTGCAGCATGCTCAAGTCACCAAGACTCCCAGCACCAAGAAGAAATTCCAGAAGTTCTGAGACTGGACGTCTGCCCACTCCCCAAAATGAAATAAAGTTATTTTCTCATTAAAAAAAAGTTTGATAAACCCTGTCCACTGTATTGCTCCTTGGAGATTTACAAGGAAGAGTAGTCAATACAGACTTTGAGACAGGAGAGATACCTAATTACCTCTGTTTACCATGTGGCTTCCCAAATGTGTTTCACCATGGAATCCTCTCTCCAAATAATATCTCTTAATATTCCACAATACACTCAGGAAAGCTCAGTTTGAAGACCTTCAGGGCCAACTGCAGGTATTTGAAAGAGGTTTTCTGAATGTAAGGTCCTTCCAATGCTGACATTCATTGATTCTAAGGATTGATGAACTAAGGATCTAGGAAACTGTACTTGGAAATTTATTACTGAATCCTCAAGTGCATCCCCCCTCCGGGACAACAGGTGATCAAATACCATTTTCCTTTTTCCTTTATTATACTCCTCTGTGAATTCACTAAAATGGAATAAAATTGCATGTTTCATGCCATTTACTCATTCACTTGGCTCTTAGTAAGTGCCGACTATATGCTGGATCCTGCCTGGTCCTCTTTCAAGAGTGGTGCCTCTACACCAGGGTGAGTGGGTCTGGGAAGCTGAGCCTCTGGGCTTCCCTCTTGCCTCATAGTTACCCCCCACCGCATCTCATGTTCATTTTGAGGTATATTTTTCTAAGAGCAATCCCCCTGAAAACTGGTTCTGTGTGGGAAAATTATCATCCTGGGCCTCTGGCAGCAAGCACTATTTGTGTTCCTGGAAATGACTGTGACATAGCAGGCTGACTGCAGGCAGGATGAAGCAGCAGGAATTCCTGCAAGTGGTAGGGCCTCAATTTAAAACACAGATGTTTCATTGGTATCATTTGCAAATGAAAAAGGCACAAAGGTAACTGAAGAAAAGCACAGAAAAAATCATCTTCAGCTGGGTGCAGTGGCTCATGCCTGCAATCCCAGCCCTTTGGGAGGCCAAGGCAGGCAGATCGCTTGAGCCCAGGAGATCGAGGCTAGACTGGGCAACATGGGGAAACTCTGTCTCTACAAAAAATACAAAAATTAGCCAGGCTTGGTGGTGCGTACCTGTAGTCCCAGCTACTTGGGATGCTGAGGTAGGAGGATCGCTTGAGCCTGGGAGGCAGAGGCGACAGTGAGCTGAGATCACACCGCTGTACTCCAGCTTGGGCAACAGAGCCTGTCTCAAAACAGGGCAAGGGACCCCGTCTCAAAACAAAATAAAACAAAATTATCTTCTTTGGCAGTAATCTTCCTCTATTATGAAATCTCATTGAGATAAGTACAAGGAAAATGATTAGAGGCAGCATCACGCAGAGGTTACACACCTGGCTTGATTAGGGGAGTGACTCAACACCGACTCCTTTATAAATGCTGGAATAACAAGCTTTACCAAAGACTTCAGATCTTATAGTGGTCAGCACTGATTACAATTTAAGTTTCGTCTTTGGTTTTGATGTGCTTCCATTTCTTGATGTGAATTTTTAAGTGTGTGTGTGTGTGTGTGTGTGTGTGTGTGTGTGTGTAGTGGTTCCCCAGAAAAGAGGTAGCTTCTCTTATCAAAGGAGATTCTGGACAGATTAAAAATAGCAGATGACTACCATATTTATGATGCTGTCTCAGGGTCAGCCATGGCAGCCAGGGGGAGGGAGAGGAAAGGGGGTCGCTCTCTACTCTTCCATGTGCTTCAACCGTAGCATCTTTGTTGTTGCTTTTGTTTGTTTGTTTGTTTCTTTTACTTTAGGCGTATACTATATTCAGCATTTCTTCCCATATTATCCCTCCACACCCCCCTACCCTTCCTACCCCTGCTGTCCCTCCCCTACCCCCTCAACTGCCCCCAGTGTATGATGCGCCTCTCCCTGAGTCCATGTGTTCTCATTGTTCAACACCCAACTATGAGTGTGTCAGTTTGCTAAGAATGATGGTTTCCAGATTCATCCAAGTCCCTACAAAGGACATGAACTCATTTTTTATGGCTGCGTAGTATTCCATGGTGTATATGTACCACATTTTCTTTGTCCAGTCTATCATTGATGGGCATTTGGGTTGATTCCACATCTTTGCTATTGTACACAGGGCTGCAATGAACATACGTGCACATGTGTCTTTATAGTAGAATGATTTATAGTTCTTTGGGTATATACCCAGCAATGGGATTGCTGGTTCAAATGGAATTTCTATTTCTAGATCCTTGAGAAATTGCTACACTGTCTTCCACAATGGTTGAACTAATTTACACACCCACCAACTGTGTAGGAGTGTTCCTATTTCTCCACATCCTCTCCAGCATCTGTTGTCTCTAGATTTTTAAATGATCACCATTCTAACTGGCGTGAGATGGTATCTCAATGTGGTTTTGATTTTGCATTTCTATAATGACCAGTGATGATGAACATTTTTTCATATGTTTGTTGGCCTCATATGTCTTCTTTTGAAAAGTATCTGTTCATATACTTCACCCAATTTTGAATGGGGTTGTTTGTTTTTTTCTTGTAAATCTGTTTTAGTTCTTTGTAGATTCTGGATATTAGCCCTTTGTCAGATGGGTAGTTTGCAAAAATTTTTTCCCATTCTTTTGGTTTCCAGTTCACTCTAATGATGATTTCTTTTGCTGTACAGAAGCTCTGAATTTTAATTAGATCCAATTTGTCTATCTTGGCTTTTGTTGCCATTGCTTTTGGTGTTTTAGTCATGAAATCCTTGCCTATGCCTGTGTCCTGGATGGTTTTGTCTACGTTCTCTTCTAGTGTTTTTATAGTGTTTGGTTTTATGTTTAAATCTTTAATCCATCTGGAGTTAATTTTAGTGTAAGGTGACAGGAAGGGGTCCAGTTTCTGCCTTCTGCACACTGCTAGCGAGTTTTCCCAATACCATTTATTAAACATGGAGTCCTTTCCCCATTGCTTGTTTTTGTCAGATTTGACAGATGGTTGTAGATGTGTGGTATTGCTTCTGGGGCATCTGTTCTGTTCCATTGGTCTATGTCTCTGTTTTGGTACCAGTACCATGCTGCTTTGATTACTGTAGTCTTGTAGTACAGTTTGAAGTCCAGCAGTGTGATGATGTCTTTGACTTTGTTCTTTTTGCTTAGGATTGTCTTGGCTATGTGGGCTCTGTTGTAATTCCATATGAAGTTTAAAGTGGTTTTTTCCAGTTCCGTGAAGAAGGTCATTGGTAGCTTGATGGGGACAGCATTGAATCTATAAATTACTTTGGGCAATATGACCATTTTCATGATATTAATTCTTCCTAACCATGAGCATGGAATATTTTCCCATCTGTTTGTGTCCTCTCTTATTTCGTTGAGCAGTGGTTTGTAGTTTTCCTTGAAGAGGTCCTTTACATCCTTTGTTGGTTGTATTCCTAGGTATTTTATTCTCTTTGTAGCAATTGTGAATGGGAGTTCACTCTTGATTTGGTTCTCTGTTTGTCTGTTATTGGTATATAGGAATGCTTGTGATTTCTGCACATTGATTTCATATCCTGAGACTTTGCTGAAGTTGCTTATCAGTTTCAGGAGACTTTGGGCTGAGACAATGGGGTCTTCTAGATATACAATCATGTCGTCTGCA
The DNA here is from genome assembly GCF_001604975.1 of Cebus imitator. Lineage (NCBI taxonomy): Eukaryota > Metazoa > Chordata > Mammalia > Primates > Cebidae > Cebus > Cebus imitator. The sequence continues at coordinate 734,245 of NW_016107521.1, read as the reverse complement.
AATAGAGACAGTTTGACTTCCCCCTTTCCTAATTAAATACCCTTTATTTCTTTTTCTTGCCTGATTGCTCTGGCTAGAACTTCCAATACTATATTGAATAGGAGTGGTGAGAGAGGGCATCCTTGTCTAGTGCCTGATTTCAAAGGGAATTCTTCCCACTTTTGCCCATTCAGTATGTTATTGGCTGTAGGTTTGTCATAAATGGCTTTTATAATTTTGTGATACATTCTCTCGATATCTAGTTTATTGAGAATTTTTAGCATGAAGGGCTGTTGAGTTTTGTCGAAGGCCTTCTCTGCATCTATTGAGATAATCATGTGGTTTTTGTCTTTGGTTCCATTTATGTGATAGATCGTGTTTATGGATTTGCATATGTTGAACCAGACTTGCATCCCCAGGATGAAGCCTACTTGATTGTGTTGAATAAGCTTTTCGATGTGCTGTTGCAATCGGCTTGTCAGTATTTTATTGACAATTTTTGCGTCGATGTTCATCATGTATATTGGCCTGAAGCTTTCTTTTTTAGTTGAGTCTCTGCTTGGTTTTGGTATCAGGATGATGTTGGTGTCATAAAATAAGTTAGGGATGATTCCCTCCTTTTGTATTGTTTGATACAGTTTCAGAAGGAATGGAACCAGCTCCTCTTTGTATGTCTGGTAGAATTTGGCTGTGAACCCATCTGGACCTGGACTCTTTTTGGTTGGTAGACTGTTGATTGCTGCCTCAACTTCAGCCCTTGTTATTGGTCTATTCAGGGTTTCAACTTCCTCCTGGTTTAGTCTTGGTAGAGTACCAGTGTCTAGGAATTTATCCATTTCTTCCTGGTTTACTGGTTTATGTGCATAGAGCTGTTTGTAGTAATCTCTGATGGTAGTTTGTATTTCTGTGGATCAGTGGTGATGTCCCTTTTATCTTTTTTAATTACATCTATTTGATTCTTCTCTCTTTTCTTTTTAATTGATCTGGCTAGTGGTCTATTTTGTTGATCTTTTCAAAAAACCAGCTCCTGGATTTATTGATTTTTTGAAGGGTTTTTTGTGTCCCTCTCTCCTTCAGTTCTGATCTGATCTTAGTTATTTCTTGTCTTCTGCTAGCTTTTGAGTTTTTTTGATTTCCTCCTCTAGTTCTTTCAATTTTGATGATAGGGTGTCAATTTTAGATCTTTCCTTATTTCTCATGCAGGCATTTATTGCTATAAATTTCCCTCTTGACACTGCTTTAAAGGTGTCCCAGAGATTCTGGTAAATTGTGTCTTCATTCTGACTGATTTCGAAGAACATCTTTATTTCTGCCTTCATTTCATTGTTATCCAGTCAACACTCAGAAGCAAGTTGTTCAGTTTCCAAGTGTTTGTGCAGGTTTGGGTGTGTTTCTTAATCCTGAGTTCTAGTCTGATTGTGCTGTGGTCTGATAGGCTGTTTGTTATGATTTCCTTTCTTTTGCGTTTGCTGAGGAGTGATTTGCTTCCAATGATGTCAATTTTAGAGTAAGTGCAATGTGGTGCTGAGAAAAATGTATATTCTGTGGATTTGGGGTGGAGTGTTCTGTATATGTCTATTAGGTCCACTTGGTCCAGCTCTGCATTCAAGTCCTGGATGTCCTTGTTAATTTTCTGTCTCATTGATCTGTCTAATATTGACAGTGGAGTGTTGAAGTCTCCCACTATTATTGTGTAGGAGACTAAATCTCGTTTTAGATCGTTAAGAACTTGCTTTATGTATCTGGGTGCTCCTGTGTTGGATACATGTATATTTAGGATAGTTAGCTCTTCTTGTTGGATTGATCCTTTTACCATTATGTAGTGTCCTTCTTTGTCTCTTTTGATCTTTGTTGGTTTGAAGTCCATTTTATCAGAGATTAGGATTGCAACCCCTACTTTTTTGTTCTCCATTTGCTTGGTACATCATCTTCCATCCCTTTATTTTGAGTCTGTGTGTGTCTTTGTATGTGATATGGGTTTCCTGAATACAGCACACCAATGGGTCTTGACTTTTTATCCAGTTTACCGGTCTGTGTCTTTTGATTGGGGCATTTAGGCCATTTACATTCAATGTTACTATTGTTATATGTAAATTTGATCCTGCCATTTTGTTACTGGCTGGTTTTATTTCCCATTAGTTGACTCATTTTCTTCATTGTATTTTTGGTCTTTGCCAACTGGTTTGCTTTTGCAGTGACGCATACTTTTTCCTTTCTGTGCTTAGTGTTTCTTTCGGGAGCTCTTGTAGGGCAGGTCTGGTGGTGACAAAATCTCTCAGTAATTGCTTGTCTATAAAGGATTTTATTTATTCTTCACTTACAAAGCTTAGTTTGGCTGGATATGAAATTTTGGGTTGAAAGTTCTTTTCTTTAAGGATGTTGAATATTGGCCCCCACTCTCTTCTGGCTTGTTGGGTTTCTGCTGATAGATTCACTGTGAGCCTGATTGGCTTTCCTCTGTGGGTGACCAGACCTTTCTCTCTGGCTGCTCTTAGCATTTTTCTCTTCATTTCAACCTTGGTGAATCTGACAATTATGTTCCTTGGGGTTGTTCTTCTTGAGGAATATCTTTGTGGAGTTCTCTGTATTTCTTGAATTTGAATGTTGGACTGCCTTGCTAGGCTTGGGAAATTCTCCTGGATAATATCCTGGAGCATGTTTTCCAGCTTGGATTCATTCTCCCCATCATATTCAGGTATACTGGTCAAGCATAGATTAGGTCTTTTCACATAATCCCATATTTCTTGGAGGCTTTGTTCACTTCTTTTCA
>NW_016107521.1:692702-731448 GCF_001604975.1 Cebus imitator | reverse complement strand
ATCGATTTGGCTATTAAAACTTGTGTTTGCTTCACGTAGTTTTTGTGCTGTGTTTTTCAACTCCATTTAAGTCATTTATGTTCTTCTCTAAGCTTGTTATTCTAGTTAGTATTTTGTCTAATCTTTCTTCAAGGTTTTTGGTTTCTTTGCATTGAATTAGAACGTGTTCCTTCAGCTCGGAAAAGTTTATTATCCGCCTTCTGAAGCCTGTTTCTGTCACTTCATTGCACTCTTTCTCGGTCATGTTGTGTTCCCATATTGTTAGGGAGTTGTGATCCGTTGAAGGAGAAGTGTTCTGGTCTTTGATGGTTTCATCTTTTTTTGCGCTGTTTTTTTCCCATCTTCGTGGATTTTCCTGGCTGTGGTGTCAGGGAGCTGTTTGATGAGGTCACTTCTCTGCCTGTCGAGGCGCTACTGAGTTTCTATGGTCTTCTTCAGGTTACTAGAGAAGCTTCCTGTGTCTTTTTTGTTTATACTGGGAGATTAGGCCCACCTCTTCCGCTGACCTGTAGGTGCTGTTGGGTGGTCAAGAACGCTGTCCCGTTGCTACATAGGCTTCCTGTGTTTTTTGTTAAAACACGTAGCCCAGTCCCACCCCTCTAATGGTGGGTTGCACCCTTCCTCCACTGGGCTGGATCATTCAGGGTTCATTTCAGCTCAGACTGTGGTACTGGCTGCACAACCCACTAGAGTCAGAGCTTCAGCCCTCTGGGGTTTGTGGGGGAGGGTAGGGACCTGCCCAGCCGCACAGGGCCATCTCCCCCTTTCAGCTTCCTCTCTCTTTGGTCATGAGGTAGGGTCCCCACCGAGCTGCTCTGTCCATCCTCCCTCCCGCTTACAGCTCCCTCTCTTGGCTGGCTTTTGGGCTTATGCATCTGTTTAGGTCTGTGTGCCAATTTGGGACACCATCCTGGATTATTATTCAACTCCGTGCTTGTAATTCTTGGTGCTTGACTGGCAAAGATCCCCTGTTCTGTGTATTGCTGAGGGTTTGGGGGAAACACTGTATCTGGACCGGAGTGCCAGAGGGGGAGCCTCCAACTCGCTGGTCAGATGCACTTTCTGGGTGAAGCAGCACCCCTTCCCACCTTGCTCTGACTTGCCTGGGCTTTGCTCTCCATAGGACCAGACCCGTTGAAATGCCTCTGGTACCTCTGTTGGAGCTAGGAGATCTCTGGATTTCTGCATCTCTCTCGCTGGGTGTTGTGTGCCGGAGTTGTGTCTATTCAGCCATCTTGGAGCATCAGTCCTGTTGTTGCTGTTTAAAAAGTCTGTTTTACATACTGAGTTCTATGTTAGGTGTAATTTGAAAAAAGTAATTTGTCATTTGCTGCTAAATCAGAATATTTAGAAATCACAAACTTAAGCTCTCTCAGTTTATAAACAGTCTCAGAAATGTTATGTAATTTTTCTTATAGTCACACAGCTATTAAAAGTTGGTAGAGGCCGGGTGGGTTGGCTCATGCCTATAACCCCAGCACTTCGGGAGGTTGAAGTGGGTGGATCATGAGATGAGGAGATCGAGATCATCCTAGCCAACATGGTGAAACCCCGTCTGTACTAAAAATACAAAAAATTAGCTGGGCGTGGTGGCATGCGCCTGTAGTCCCAGCTGCTTGGGAGGCTGAGGCAGGAGAATTGCTTGAACCCAGGAGACAGAGGTTGCAGTGAGCCGAGATTGCACCACTGCACTCAAGCCTGGCAAAAGAGCGAGACTTCATCTCAAAAAAAAAAAAAAATAGTTGGTAGAAAAATTGAGATGCTGCTGTCAGAGACATTTTACCAACCAATATACTTTGAAGACTGATTGTGTATAAGGTCCTGTTCAAGGCACTGCATAGAAATACAAAGATGCCTATCTCACAGCACTCACAATAATTTAGGGAAGATATGAAAAACATACACAAAAGAATTCATAAGAAAAAATGTGTGACAGTCTGTATTTTCTGAAAATGTCTACAGCAAAATTTCTGTAGAACTTTGCCATTTTTCATTAAGGAGTGGAATCTATTTCCCCTCCCCTTAAACCTGGGCAAGGCTTGGGGAGCTCCAAGCAAATACCAAATAAATGCAGCAGAACTGGTGAAGCTAGGTTAAAAAAGGCAATACAGTTCCCACCTGGTGCACATTCATTCTCATTCTGTCCCTCTCTCTCTCTCTCTCTCTCTCTCTCTCTCTCTCTCTCTCTCTGTCGATATTTAGCCTGGGAACCCAGCCACCTTGCTGTGAGAAAGCCCAAATCACCTCCTACAGAGAGACCACATGGAGAGGCCCATGTGGAAAGGAACTGAGACCCCAAGCTAACAGCCAGCATCGACTGCCTGGCATGGAGAGAGAGCCTTCAGTTGAATCCAGCCTCGGCCTAGAGTCTTTTGTCTCTGGCCCCAGACACTATGGAGCAGGGACAAGCCATCCCCGCTGTGTCCCATCCACATTCCTGACCCACAGAATCTATAAGCATAATAAATAGTTGCTTTACGGCACAGAAACTGGAACAGAGTGATTCTATCTGAGTCTTCATGGCCAATGTAATGAACTGTGGGAGCAAGTGTTGTGAACTGCCTGGAATGTTTTCCTCCCACCCACTTTCTCATGTAACAATCCACCCTCCTTGGCCTGGCTAATCATAATACTCTTCCCTTGGCCTCTGTGGTAAGGGCAGGGATAAGCACATGACCCAAACAGGGCTCATCAGAGTCCTTCCTGGGATAAATGAACAATGAGAGAGAAGGGGGAGGGTGTCTCATACTTCCGTGTCTGTTGGGCTGGGGGAGATGATGTAAAATGAAAGAGGCTGAGAGAGCATTCTAGCTGCATTAATCCCTAGGGTTCCTGCAACCATCCCTCAGAACATGTAGGCCACCACAGTATTCTCTCCAACCACTGAAACTAATACGTTTTCTTTTTCATACATTAGATTTATATCTCTTTCCTCCAAGAACTCTGCATGATTTAAAGGCTTTGTGGAGAATATGGCATTTGAACAGGCCTTGGAAGATGTTAGGGTATTGACATTCTGACATGGGAAAGGAGTTTTGGAAGGAGGGGGTCCTTGTCCACGGAGGCAGAGCAGCATAGCAGCTGACAGCATCAACTCCGAATGCCAGCTCCACCTCTTACTCACTTAGAGAATTTGGACTTTACCTCATCAGACTGCAGTTTTCTCAACTGTGAAATAAAATAGCATCTAAGACATGGAGTTATTGTTAGGATTCAGGGACACTCATAACCCATATTAGCTCAGAGTGCAGTGCATGTTGTTTAGTTGGTGGCTACCATGCAGGACACAGGATGTGGATGAGGAGCAGCACATGGCAGGAGTCTGTCTGAGAAAAAGCTGGAGCAAGAAATGGAGCTGGATTGTGGGGGCCTGGAATACTCAATTGTGTTAGGTGCAGTGAGGAGCATGGGCATTTTACCAACAGAAATGAACAGAGATGTGAATACATGTGCCTCCCGTATAGAAATTGAGTTTTAATAACAGAAATTCCATTTCAATGCAGCATCAGCAGTATAGCCTTGCTAGTATATATAGTATATTTGAATGTAGTTATGTGTGAAGTTTGTTCCAAAAGTACATGGACCCAGATAACAGGTGTTCTCCAGTCTCTGCACCCAGAAGCACAGGCTCTGCTTACTCCATGTGGATGTGACCTGGATGCATGTGTCAGTTTCTCTTTGATTACCATGAAGAACTGACTCATACAGGAGCACTGATGAGTACATGTGCACTCTATTCGAGGGTTTCACAGTGACAGAATCAATGCTGTATCAGATCTCAGCTCCACTTTTACCATCTTCTCACACTCGGCATCTGCAACTCTTCTTCAGAGAGCTGCCCTTAAGCTATTGGAGCCCCTTTTCTCTGTAAAAGAGAGCCAGAAGTGCTTAGGAATTTCTTCCCCTGCCCTCCTCATCCTTGGCCAATGGCAGTGTGAGTGTGTGAAAGCCCAGCTCTTTTTCCTCTGGTTGGGACAACTCTGAGGTGTAACTCATACTCCTGACATCCCTGATAGGATCAAACTGAAGGTCATGCAGGTGACCAAACTTTTGTTTGACCTTTTATTCTTCTCTGTGTTGTTTTCCCCACTCCTTTACTGACCTTCCTTAATAAACCCCCTGTATGTGAATACTGTGCTTGGGGTCCACTTCTGGGAAACAGGTTTCTAGGGCAGGCGGAAGGAGGAGTTTACTTATGTACATCCTATAGCAAATAGCTTCAAAATCATCTTAGACATCTCAGCTCACCTACTCTGCTAAGGTATAAATTTTTCCATCTTTCTTTTCTTGTGTACAAAATCTCACCTTATCGATTCATACCTCTCTCCCTGCACCCTCCATTCCTAGTGCCAAATTCTCATCCCTTTATTTTGCAGAACACTTCTGTCTTTGCAGTGATCCAAACCGCCAAGGTATGACACTAACAGAACTTTGAGATCAGCAAGACTGTCTCTCCCTAGCAGTTTAGAGACCATATTTTGTCATAAGACCATGCATTTTGGGGTCTTACCCCTTACCTAATCTGGGTGACTTACCAACATATCCACATACCATGTTCCCTCTGAGAGGAATTATTTCACCACCTGGGCTAATAACATTTTTACCCTCTCATTTTAAATGTCTGTATGTTTGCATCCATCCATCCAGTGACGATCCATCGATCCATCCATCCATCTATCCATCCGACTCCATCTCTATTTATCTTTCTAAATAGGACAGTATAAACATTTTTCTCACTAGTCTGCAACAAATATTTCCCAAGCATTAGATTTCTCCACACTTCAAAAAAAAAAAGGGGTTGGCAGGGCACAGTGCCTCACACCTGTAAACCCAGCATTTTGGGAGGCCAAGGTGGGTGGATCACCTGAGGTCGGGAGTTCGAGACCAGCCTGACCAACATGGAGAAACCCCGTCTTTACCAAAAATGGGGTCACTGGAATGATTTGAAAATTGAGAAGCTTTTTAGGGGATAGAAGAAGAGCTTTATAAGCAGGAAAGTGTAGAATGGCCAGAAGGGGCTGGCATGGAGTTTCCAAGTTGTTTTATTCCCAGACCCTGCAGCTGAGATCTGTATGGCCTGTTTGTTTTCACTGCTCCAGAAGTTCTGCTCCAAGCAACTTAATCTAAACCCACTGCAGCATGGTTCTAAGACCTTACATGGGAAGCTGCGGCTGCTGGTGCAAACTAATGAGTATTTGTGGACACAAAGCCTCCAATTGAGATTATGAAGTCATTTATTAGGCTCCTACTGCAGTGAGCACACACTGTTCCTGCTCAGAATGGACTAATTAAAAACTTCCCTACCATGTGCAATTTCAACTGTGTTGGAAAAAAGGAACAATACCTCAGTGGTAATTTTTCATAAAAAGGAAATGATAACAATTTCTAAAAAAAAAATAGTAGGAGCCTTATATTGCTTAAATAGACAAAACCATCATCTGCGTGTTTTGGTGTATAACTCAGAGTGCTATTGTCCCTGTAGAATAGATTTAAATTCCCCCTTCTGACTCTGATGGGATGCTTTCTGTGAGTTTAACTGAAACAAAAGTCAGAGTCAGTATTCCTAGTTGTAGAGAATAACAAAGTTGAAAGGTGATTTCATTTTGGGGATGACGATACTTACATAATCCCAACAGCCTTACATGTTCTGGGCTCAGGTGTCCTTTAAATATCCATCATCTGAGCTACTAGTATTCTGCCAAGATAGCTCTCCAGGATGCCCTGGGAATCTCTCAGGAATGCTTATATATTTCAAAATTCACCCAGGTCATTGCTTGTCCTCTTGGCCTGACATCAGGCCTCTAACTGTAGTAACTTCCTATCTGTTAAAACTCAGACTGTTATGTGACCTGGGTACTGTTTTATCCCAACCATAATGTTAAAACAATTTTACCAAGCCCCCAGCATGCCCATTCACATTTGCCTACTGCATGACACTGAGATCTCTAGAGCCTTAAGCAGCCCATTCTGGACCTGTTTGAGAACCACACCTGCATCTCAATGATTCAAAACCAGAAAAGTAACCAAACTCAAGAGAGATTTTATGATCCATTTTGAACTACTCAGAAGCTTGGGAAAAACTTCTCCTTCTCCATACTCTATCTACCCTTTTCACTTTCAGTTTGGGGAACATTTACTGACTTTCTTAAGAAACTTGATTGTCTAGTATAAATAGCTAATGCATGTGGGGCTTAATATGTAGGTGATGGGTTGATAGGTGCAGCCAACCACCATGGCACACATTTACCTATGCAACAAACCTCCATGGCCTGCATGTACATCCCAGAACTTAAAAAATAAATTTAAAGAAATAAAGAAATTATTTTTAAAATAAAACAAATCATTTAAACAGCAAAAAAAGAAAAAAGAAGAAGAAACCTGATTCTCCTTTGCCGGATGCATAATAAACTCTGACTCAATGTGAGACTATCTTGGTGGTCTTTGTGTTGATTCAGTGACAGTGAATACTGGTTGCTGTACTAATTCCCCAAATCTCAACCCAGATGGGGCTGTTACATTTAAAAAAGCTTTACTGAAGAATGGGGTAACAGGAGGAATTACACAGGCAGTCAGGGTGCCATAAAATTGGATACTTCCACGTGTGTCTTTTCTCTGGTCCTCTGGTCATGCCCTTCCACAGGGAACCCCTCCTGGTCCTGACTCCCCTCAAAAGCAGCCTGAGGCCTTGCAGGGGCTTATTTGCTTCCCTGCAATAGGAGTGCTTTTACAAGTTCCCACCGCCAATCAGAGGTCCAGAGCCGCACTCTGCCAACACCCAGGGGAGCACTCCATTTCCCTCATCGCAGTCTACCGCCAGCCTCCCCATAGTATAATAATCCTGGGGATGCCTCTGTAGCATCAGTAAAGACTACCTTTGCCATCCATGCAGAACAGTTGAGCTCCTCATTGCCTCTAAAAACTTTCAGTTGCAATTGAGCATGATAGCCTTTCCAGATACAAGAAACAATGTACCCTCAGAGGTGAATCTAATCCTCCATTTTAAATGAACTAGAAAATTGTTGGTGGTTTTTTTTTAATCCCTCTCCCTCCCTCCGCTCCTCTCCTTTTCTCTCTCTTTCTCTCGCCCACCACCCCCGTCCAACACACACACACTTTGGAATCTAGTGGGAGCATCTTTTTATACCTACAAAGATTCATTTGCTTGTACCATGTGCCAGGCACAGTACCTAGAACAGAGGCAGCAGAGAAATAAAACAGTCCTTGCCCTCAGGAAGCCCATGGTGTAACAGGGGATCCCCAGTGACAATTTAGGTATAAGAATAATAGCAGGCTGGGTGTGGTGGCACACGTCTGCAATCCCGGATGATTGCTCCCGGGAGTTTGAGCACCCTGGACAATATAGTGAGACCAAAAAAAAAAAAAAAAAAAAAAAAAAAAAATATATATATATATATATATATATATATAGTGGTATGTGCCTGTAGTCCCAGCTACTAGGGAGGCCAAGGTGGGAGGATCGCTTGAGCCCCAGGAGGCTGAGGCTGAGATTGTGCCACTGCACTTCAGCCTTGGTAACAGAGCAGGACCCTGTCTTATATAAAAACAAAGCAAAACAAAACAACAAGCCAAAACAAAATAGAACAATAGAAAATTGGCATATAAGATGCAGAAACAAGAAGGAGCCGGTGAGTTAGAAAAGGCTTCCGGGAGGAGGCTGACTATGAGTGAGTTTGAAGCACAAATAAGAATCATTTGAATTATAAAAAGTTATCAGATGGATGAAGTGGGGGAAGATTTCAGGCAGTGGAAACAAAGGCAAAGATATGGCAGCAAGAAATAGGCTGCTACTAATTACTAAGGTTGGGTAAGCCTACAGTGCAGATTCGATGCAGGGAGAGTGGGAGGGTCTGAACCCTCTAAGGACACTGGATTTCATTTCACAGATGATGAGAAAAACTAGAATTTTTGTAGGGTGGTGGTGACACCATCAGATTCGTGTTTTAGATCCCACGGAGAGAACCTCCACTTCTGGTTGGAGGCTGTTAAACTGCAGGCGAGAATACCAATCAGGGAAATAGTCCAAGTGAGAGGCACGGAGGCCTCTGTGGTGGCCTTGGGAAAGAAGGGAAAAAAGAGCTGTGAGGACTGTTTGGGAGGTTCAATAAGTGGGATTTGTTCTCTGATTTAATGTGGAGGGTGAGGGAAAAGGAGTCCAATGAAACAGCAGTGTTTCTGATGGGCGGTGCCAGCAGCTAAAACCTGGAGCCCAGGGAGGGAGGGGTGTGTTGGGAGAGGAAGGGGTGGAGGAGACGGAAGGAGAAGTGGGGTGGGAGCTTTGTCAGATGGTGAATTCTGGTTTGGGAATGTCAGGAATCTGATTTCTTGCCAGACTTCTGAAGACCACTGGTTGGCAGTTGGACATATAGGTATGAAATTCAGCTGTCATATATGGACTGATAGATTTTAGGTGCGAATTATAATCATAAAAGGGTATTTTATACTCCAGGGAGAAGTGTGGAGTGAGAAGAGGAAGGAAAAAAGGTTGACTATAGAATCCTGAGATATGACACTTTCATTTTTTAATTTTTATAGAGCCTCTGCCTTTTTGTTATTTAGAATATTTGACAAATAATACAAGGGAAAGCTAATCCATCTGTAAACTAGATGATTTCAGATAAACAAAATCAACTTGAGATACCAGACAAGCACATATCAGTGTTCAGTAAATATTTTTTGAATGCACGAGGATGAATATTCATTTTGCTCAGTTTTACAGGAAGCACCATGAGAGGAGGGCAACACCTCTGCTTTAATTTGCAGGAGCGTGAATAGCACAAATGAGTGATAGCCATGGCGCTGCATAGAAAGGTTAGAAGAGAGAAGCAGCATGTACTCTAGCCATAGCAACGAGACGGGGGCAGCACCATCCAGAAAGTTACAAATCTCTCCCAAAGAATGTTTGCTGCCACGAACCCTTGCAACTAAGCAGCAACAACATTCCTTTATTCTGAATAGTAGAAGAATGACTTTGGTGATATGAAGGAAGGGGTGTTATGGCAGTAAAATATGCACTGATTTCTTTATAAGATAAAGAATAAGGCGCAGCCACTCTAGACCTTTTGACAAAGACCAAATCCTACTCTTCCTCAGCTTTCTGTACATTCACCCAAATAATCTCCAATGCCTCTGGTATTTCACAGAAACAGCCATGTTTTGTAATTTAACCTAAGCTGTGATCTGGAATTCACACCAAACCCTACAGTATGAAATAGAACATTTCCATTCACAGGGACTTGATGGTCATGAAAATGTGCAGTGAGCAGCTAGCTCAGCTCCAGAGGCTGTGAAGACCAAAGAGTTGGAGAGATCTGTCTGACAGCCTTGCCAGGCAAGATTGGAGCTTTACAACCTCTGTAAAACCCAGTCTGGCATCCCACACTCCCACAACATTTCTGATTTAAAATGGTTTCGTTGCTAGAGGCTGGTAATGCCAAACATCATTTCTGTCCCAGAGCTCAGCTGCAGGATAGAAATGACCCTTTATAAAGAGAGCTGTCTCCGCAGGGAGACAGACGAGGGAGTGACATAGCAAGGTTCCAATTGCTTTGTGAAACTTGCAAGCACTCCCCCAGGCAGTGTGTGACATGTAAGGTCCATCTTATTTTAACCTTTGGTTGTCTGTGGACCTCTGATTGTCCATGGGATAGTCAGAAGCACAAAGGTAAATGGCACGCAGCTGGAATTTTGGGGGTTGATTACTGAGCATGTTCTAGGCACTGTAGCCCATAGAGTTCTGTAGACTCCACCTATGGTTCGACAAAGCCTAGTGGTCATCTAGCACACCCCTTAGGCTAGCAGTTCTTAACCAGGTAACTACTTGTTTTGGTAAAAGCACTGCATTATCAATAAAGTATGAAAGTTTGTTAAGAGATTTCCGTTTTGTCTTTGTTGATTATGGCAGATTCAAAATTACCCTACCCACGTGCGTGTTCTGACAGGTTTTTTGAGTGCAGTCAGAAGAGGTCTTGCCTTATAGTTACTCTAATGGATATTGAACATAGTTTACAACTAATTATCTTTATGTGGTTGTTACAGGAAAAGGGTCCAGATTCAGACCCCAACAGAGAGTTCTTGGATTTTTCCCAAGAAATAATTCAGGGCAAGTCCAGAGAATAAAGTGAAAGCAAGTTTATTAAGAAAGTGAAGGAGTAAAAGGATGGCTACTCCATAGACAGAGCAGCCAAGAGGGCTGCTGGTTGCCCATTTTTATGTTATTTCTTGATGATATGCTAAACAAGGGGTGGATTATTTGCGCCTCCCCTTTTTAGACCATATAGGGTAACTTCCTGATGTTGCCATGGCATTTGTAAACTGTCATGCGCTGGTGGGAGTGTAGCAGTGAGGATGACCACCAGAGGTCACTCTCATCGCCCTCTCATCACCATCTTGGTTTGGGTGAATTTTGGCTGGCTCCTTTATGCAAACTGTTTTACCAGCAGAGTCTTTATGACGTGTATTTTGTGCTGGCCTCCTATCTCATCCTGTGGCTTACAATGCCTTAATCATCTGGGCATGCTGCCCAGTAGGTTTCAGCCTCATTTTACCCAGCTCCTATTCAAGATGGAGTTGCTCTGGTTCACATGCCTTTGACATGGTCTGTTAGCAACGTGTGGAGCATTTAAACTTCATCCATTCTGTGTTGCATCAGAATGTTTGAGAGACTAAACTTCAATATCTCAGTGTGTGCTTGGATGCCTCCAGCAGTGGGGAAGTCACTATCTTCCCAGACGGCTCATTCTATCATTAGATATCTCTCATGGTCCAGCTGTTTTCAGGTCCTATTGAAACTGGTTTTGTCCATTTGGGATATGTAGAGTAATTCCAAGCCTACTCCTAGGTGATAGTCTTCAGTATCTTAAGGAGGCGAATTTCTTGTCTCACTTAGAGTATTTTGCCTGGCATAAATCTGCCTGTTCCATGGAATGTTCTGACCTGGTTTTACATTCCCACCTACCCTGTCTGCAGGTCAGTTTGGCAACATCTCTTTGGTGAGTATTGTCCAGAAGTGAGCATTCTACTTCCCCACAATTCTGTAATTTCTCATCTTACTCAAGTAAGGGAGGACAAATACCCTCGTCCCTAAGAAACAGTTTGAATCCTGACTATAAAAAATGTGTTAATTCTGTGATTTTGCTTCTGAATAAAAGAAGCATTAATGGAAAGCTGAAACCTCCCACCTGCAACCCTTCATACTCACCTCTCAGGGATGCATTCCCAGCCCATCTTCTTCCCTTTCACCCTTGCTTACCCCTTCTCCTCCAGGCCAAAACTACTGGCCCAGGGGCTTCGGCCAGATGATGTCTAAGGTATGTTCAATCAAAAGCTCAGACTATCTCTAAAGCCAGATGTTAGAGCTTAAGTTTAAACTCCAAGAAGTATGAACCTCTTTGATAACAAGGTTCACTTGTGGTAACATACAGTTTTTCTCAAATGGGGGAGGTGATACCTCCCTCAGAGTACTTTTGAAAGTATGTGCGAGCATTTTAGTTGTCACAATGCTGGGAAGCAAGTGTCACTGGTATTAGAGCCATGAATGTAGTGAAATGTTTGTAATGCTTGGGACAGTCCCACACAAGGAAGAATTGTCCCACTCCAGATTCCGGCAGTGCCCTAAGCATTTCCCCTATTAATAATTAATTGCTATTATAATTAAGTGCTAATAATTATTATCAGGAAAGCACTGATGGGAGGAGCATAGGACTGAGAGAGAAGACCAGGCTCTAGTCCTGCGCTTGCTCTTACTGGCATCATTTTCCTCGCTTGTAAAATGGGTGGAAACACAAAGCTGGCGTGAGGACTAAGCATCAAGCATTTTATCAGGTTGATTTTTTTTCTTTTTTCTTTTGAGACAAGTTCTATTTGGTTGCTGCAAAAGTAATTGCAGTTTTGGCAATTAAAAGTATTTGCAAAACCTGCAGTTACTTTTGCACCAACCTAACAGCTCTGTCTCCCGGGTGGGAGTGCAGTGGCATGATTACAGCTCATTGTAACCTCAAACTACTGGGCTCAAGCGATCCTCCCACCTCCACCTCCTGAATAACTGGGACTACAGGTGCCTGCCACCACACTTGACTAATTTAAAAAGTTTATTTTATAGAGACAGGGTCTTGCTGTGTTGCCCAGGCTAGTCTCAAACCCTTGGGCTTAAGAGATCTCCTGCCTTGACCTCCCAAAGCACTGGGATTATGGGCGCGAGCCACTGCACCTGACCAGTTACCAGAATGTTTTTATGACACTTTACTACATAGCTCATGCAGTTTGGGTGGGCCTGACCCAACACCAGCTTTGGAGCTGGGTAAGGTGGGGGCACATGGCCTAGGGTTACAGTCCTCTAATTCTATTCCCATGGCTCATTGGTTGGCTCATGATCATCAACCAGGCCAATGGTAATTAGGCCTTGGTCTTTTGTTAAAAGCTGTAGACGAGAAGCCCTATTTTCAGGTCAATTTCGGCCTGGGAAACTGTGGGCCTGAAGCTGTGAGTGGCTGCCATGTAGGGCCTGAGAGTGATGTCGGCTCAGCCAAGGCAAAGTCAAGAGATTAGAGAAGTGGCTGGTGGACATTATTCAAGCTGCTGGGTAAAGCTAAACCTGGGCTTTAAAGACACTCCTGGGTACTTTTGTCAGAGACATTTGAACCAGAGACCCCTTTCTGGTAACATTTAAATTATGTGAGAAGAGCATTTCCTTGGTTAGTTAAGCCAGAGTGAGTCTTTTACAACCAAAACAACCTTAACTTACCTGGTTTTCATCTCTCCGCCTTGAATTAAGGTTGCCTGTATCTCTTCCACATGACTCCAAGCTCCTTGAAGACAGTCACTTTTTAATTCTCCCAGCCTTCCTAACACTAGATGTTAAGTGTAGTATAAATAAGCACCCTCAAATATTTGATACATGAGTAAGATCAATTAAAATGATATATATGAATTTTGTTGACTGTCAATTACCTTACAAATATAGCTGCCAAAGTTCTCATGAATATTTTCTCCTGAAATCTTTGTCTCGTGTGACGTTCTGAGCAGTAAGATTAGTATGTAAGCAAAGGCATCACTCAGCCAGTTTGGTTTTCACATTTGTCCTCATTCCAGCTTTGTACTGAAGCAATCTGTCCTTGCTATTGTGAGCCTAATAGTCTCCCTCATTAGACTGACTTTCTGCAATGAAAAGACCTTTTCTGTTTGGTCCCTGTGTCCTCATGCAGGTGGTAGGTGCTTAGTTGTTTGCATGAGCTCCTCCCCACTTCTCAGCTCTCTCAAAAGCAGCCCTTTGTTGCTCTGGGTTTCTGAGGCTAGATGAATTGCCAAGAAAGGGTATCCCTGTGGTCTAACAGGCCTCCTCGGGGACTTAAAGCATGTCTTTAACTTTCATTCATTCAGAAGACAATGGGAGTGCCTACTATGTCCCTGGCATTGTCTCTGGGGATTCATGCTCTTGTGAGCTCACAAATATATAGGCAATTGTCATGCATCTGGTAGGCATCTGGATGGGGGAAATGTGGGGTGTTCCTAGGAAGTAAACAGGAAGTTCCCAGACTGCAGAGAATCAGGGAAATCTTCCTGGGAGAAGTGGCATCAAAGCCGAAGCCACGCACAAGCAGTGAGTAGGAATTAGCCATGCAGTGAGCAGGGCAGAGGCCCCGGTGAAAGGAGTGGCAAGGGTCAGTGAGTCAGCGGGGCCAGCGAGCAAGTGTGTTTGGGGAACTGGGCATGGCGTGGACTGGCAGCAGCATGCTTGTAGGTGTGGGGCCACTTCAAGAGCTTTGCTTCTGTTTCCTCTTGATCAGGGTCTCCTCTCCGTAGTCCCATGAGGCTGTGCCCTTCTTTGCTTTATTTGGTAATTTTCTTGGCTATCCTATTAATTTCAGAGATATCGGTATGTGAGGCCATGATGTGCCCAGCTGAGCTTGGTCAAGGGCCTGACTGGTGACCTTCCTTTCATCCTGTTTGGAATTCAGTGACTGACTTCTCTGGAGGCACTGCAAGCCTCGGGCTGAGTATAGACTAGCTTACCTACCTCAGGATCGGGTCCCTGGTGATTGCAGCCACCTCAGAGATGATTCGGGGTGTTTTAATGAAAAAGATAGCAAGGACTTAGGGGAAGAAAGGTCTGGCAGTGGGAGGGCTAGTGATAAAAAGTAGCATAGGGCCGGGATTAAGGGGGGCTAGACCTGCCTCTGCCTGATTTACTCGGTGACAGATTCTCCTCTCCACACTGGAAAACTTTGGAAACCTTATGAAAGCATGAGTTAGGTGGGAAGGGGCCTGGCAGCCCAGGGACTTATATAATTTATGTTCCTCCAGAGCCTCGCTGCAACATGCAGTGACTACTCTTGGCTCTTCGATGACAGTTCTTTCCTTCTCCTCCACTTGGGGGTGCCAATCCTGAGACCTGTTTGGGCTGAAACTGAGGGCCTATGGCCATGCTTTTAAATCTTTCTGCCAGGATCTTCCTCATGGCAGAGGACTCTGGAGAGAACCCTGGGGGTCTGGCAGCAAAGCCACAAGAAGTAGCTTTCCATCAGTATGAGTTTCTCAAAATTTTACAATTTTTTTCTTTACATTTTATGCATTTGTATCCCCCCACAATGCATTCATGTGTACTTCAATTAAAAAAACAGTGTTTTAAATTATTTACCATTAAATAAATTCAACACTTTAGAGGATGTGCTGTGTTTAACCATGAGACCGCTTGTGATCCAGGCATGTTGCCTTGTATATAATCCCCACTTCGAGAAACAGAGGCTTTTGGATTATATAGACCTGGGTTACTAGACATGTAACCTTGAAAGGATCACATCGCTTTTCCAAACCTCAGTGTTTTCATCTAAAATATGAGACCAGTGAAACCTACATGTCAGAGTTAGTGTGAGGTTAAGCAAAATAAGATGTATGAAGTGGCTGACCCATAGTAGGTTTTCAAGAGATGCGAAGACTTCTGCTCTTATTAAAAAGAGCTCTGTCTGCTTTGCATTTCTAGAATATCATGATTCTGACTCAGCTGACTGAGAAGGTGATCCCATGGGACATTTGCTACCAGGGGGGCTTTGAGGAAAAACAGTATATGTCACTACCAGATGACACAGCTGATTATATTAACAGTAGGAAATGAACTCTGTGGAGTGGAGAGAGATCATGTGGTTCTAGGGCTTATGATACTCCGTTTTTCCATTTCTAGGTCTTTCAAAAATGTGAGAATTGGCAACTGGGTGATGTTCACAGTGTCCCGTCTACTGCCTGAGGTCCCTGTCATGCAGCGGCTGCAGGTGAGTCACTGGCTGGGAGATAAAGTGAGAACAGCTTTCTGTGCTGAGTTGCCTGAGAGCCACTCCCTGCTCAGGGCTCGCCTTGCAGTCCTGTGGCTGAACAAGATGCAGGCATGGTCACTACCTAGACTGGTGAGCATATCCCAGGCCTATGATAGCAGTCTCAGGAAATTTACTTCTAAATTCCAAAAATGATCAGTGGGGTGCCCAGATCACAATTAAAAAGGAAATGTTACCTATGATTCCAAGCATTAGTATAAAAACTCTTAACTTTAATTCTGGCTATTCAATCACTTCCTCAGGAAAAAGCCTTGTAATCAAATGACAGCTATTTCTTTGGCTCACCACCCTCAGAGTCCAGTGGGAGATAGAGGGTAGGTGCACACATAAGCAAGGAGGAAGGTGACAAAAACCCATTGTGGGGATGTGTACAGGGCCACAGGTGAAGGAGCGGTGTTGTCTGGAGGCGTCAGGAAAGCTCGACAGTGGAGGTGATGTCTGAGCTTGAGATTCAGATTCAGGAGACAGGGGCGGGCTTAGGCATGAATGATTTAAAAATAAACTGCCTCCAGTGATTCTGATGCACAGCCAGCTTGAATATTCTGGGAGATTTTTGTGCTTCTGTTTAGCAGCATTTCCCCTCTGGGCTGTGAGCCCCGCTCAGTGGCAGGGTTTCCCTGTGTCAGCCCAGCATCTTCTCTGCAGTCATCTGGGGCCTGACCCCAAGTCCAGGGCTCCTCCTTCTCCCAGGCCGCCTGTCCCTCTGGGATGAGACACCTGACACTGTAGAATCTGTGTCTAATTCAATGTCATGTGTTCTAAAATTTAAAAACTCAGTGAATACAGATATCTATAGTTTCACTGCCTCAGTGCCCTGCTCTTATCCTTCTTCTGAAGGAATGCTATGACTCCTTTTCTTTCTAAATGTGTATCTGAATCTCTTTTTAGATATATGTTTTATCTTTATTTGCTGTTATTTCCCTGGCTTTCATAATATACCCTTGAGCCACTTTTCAAATGCAGTGTCTAAGTTTGTTTATTTGTGAATATAAGGGCCTCAACCCTGTGAATCTGAAAACAATTTCTGGGAAGGAGACAGTGAGTGGATTTAGGAGAGAACCCAGAGAACTGGTATGTTCACACCTGAACTGAGGTGAAGCAGCCACCAGACTTCAGGTTGTATGTCTCTCGCGTCTTTAGGCACGTGGTTGAAGTGTGTGAAAAAGCCATGTGTCAGCAATTTCTGAATCCGTAGTCTCATTTCTATCATGACTGCTCTGCTTCTAAGTAGGAACCGCACAGCATTTGATGGATGAACCAATGGGAGAATAAATGAAATGCAGTGTAACCCTGAATGGCTGTACACTTTAGTCTGTGCCAGGGAAGGTATTAAAAGCCCACCTCCGGATAAAAGATACAGCTGTGGGAAGCTGATGTCAACATCAAACAGCAGAGGGAGCTTTTCTCCTTGGTCCCTGGAGGAGAGGTGCTCTAGGTGGAGAAGAGAGAAAGAGAAGTCATTCCAGGGGAGCACATGTAGTTTGCTTCCTCTGAGATGTAGGGTGGGCTCTATGCCAGCTGACCTCAGTGAAACAGGTGGACAGAGTACCTGAAGGAGGAGGAGGAGCCAAGTGTGGTTCTTGAAAAGGACCCACCCCAGAATGGTTGGCCGAGCTCCTGGCAGGCTGGAGAGCTGGATGCCAGTGTCCCTCCAGGCGGGAGCCCAGGAAGGTGCCCTTCCTCCTCACGCGCCCTGAGCGTTGCTGACCCAGCCCAGTTGGACACCCATGTCTACAGTGTGTGCACGTCCACCTGTACTGTGTAGACCCAACTTCTTGTTTGCGTGTGGTTGTTTTAAATCCTCCGCCGTGATTTGGGAAAAGAGGCACTGGGTCTCATTGTAGTAGGCTGGCTGGTCACCTGGTACGTGGCTGCAGGGGAGAGCATGAGCAATTAATTCGTTAAGTAAGAATGGCGATTATACCTACACCTCAAGTGGGCTGAATGGTTTACACCAACTGGAACTAACAAGTGAATCTGATACTTTTGCTTGTGTATCAGAACATTCTCTCCCTTTTGGGACGATTACTTGGGAAGATGAATGATACAGAGGCGGTTAATTGGTAAGCTCAAGACTAGAACAAGGGGACTCATCTATATGAGCCCTTAATGGCTGCTGTCACCAAGTTCTCTTCATCCTCGTTTTGGGGTTTGCCTGCCTTACTGGTCGCATATTCAGGTGCACAAGTTGGGGTACCCTCTCGCCTGGACATGGTGGGAGCTGCTGCCCACTCGTCTCTTGCTGAACTTCCATCTCTAATGCTGCTGGCACTCTCCATTTCTAGCAACACCTGCATTTTTGGACTTAATTTAAGGATTTAATTCAATTACATAGACATCTGAGTTTCCTGGTTGCAGTCTCTGAGGTTATGACCAGGTCCCTTTGATTGGAGTTGCCTGATCCCAGACAGTGTTTTGGGCCATTTTCACAGATGATCTTACCCCTTTCCACATCTGAGTTTTGAGGAAACTTACAGATAACACGCTGCACTACCCACACCCTGTCTATCAGGCACCTCTTCTGTGCCACCAGAGCCTTCTTAGCCCCATCTGTCTAGGACCTTTGCCCATCGGTTCTGCTTGAGCTGCTAATTGGTGACCAATTTTGTATGAGCCACAACTGGTCTCAGGTGGTCACAACCGGGCAGTGCCCCATGCCTAGGAAGGTGGTGTTTCCTTGTTCATCCCAAGGCATGTGACACCAGGGACCTGCTTGGAGACCATGCAAACATACCAGGAAATATACGGTGTTAATGTCCTGTGAAGAAACCTTGACTACAGGGAGATAAGAGCAGATAGATACATTCTGTTCACTTCTACCCTCTCTACAAACTGACCTGAGATACATGTGAACTCACAGCCTTTCAGAATCAGTCCTGCAAGATGGAACAATCAGTGGCAAGCGATCCTGAGCAGGGTGCAGCTTAGTAATGCACTCTGAGGTTTGCTCTCCCTCCTGCTTCCCTGCAATAAGCTCCGTAGTTTAGTGCTAGCACGTTAGCTTTTTCCTTGGGCTCTGTTTCCTGAGGAACCCAGGCTAAGACACCATCTTAAGCACGCTTGCCACATCTAAGTGTATGCATTTGTTATCTATTGCTGTATAACAAATTATCCCAAAATTTAGTGACTTAAAGCAACAAACATTTGTTATTTCAGTTTCTATGGGTCAAGATGTAAGGAGCAGCTTAGCTGGGAGGTTCTGGCTCAGGGAGTCTCCTGCGGCTGTAGTCGACTGTCAGCAGGGCTGCCATCATCTGGAGGCTTGGCTGGGGCTGGACAATCTGCCTTGGAGATGCTCACTCACATATTGTTGGCAGGAGGCCTCAGTTCCTTCCCACGTGGGCTCTCCATAGGCTGTTTGAGTTTTCCCACAATCTGGCAGTTGTGAGTCACTTTACCCAGAGCGAGCAATTCAGGAGAGAGCAAGAGAAGTTGCAGCACCACTGCTTACCTTGCACGCTATCACAGAACCTTTTTCTCAATTCATTAGAAGCAAGTAGCTTGTTCCCACCCATGCTCAAAGGGAAGGGAATTAGACTCCGCCTGTTGAAGAGAGGAGTTTCAAAAATTTGTAAACGTATTTTAAAACTAGCACAACATGTAAAAGGAATTGCTGCCTGACCCAATAAAGCACAATTTCCTGATGTACCAAATGTAAAGCCATGTGCTTTCATAGAAGCAATAATCTGGGTGCGAGTGCAGAAGCAGTTGACAAGAAAGTGATAGTTTCAGAAGGCTTTCATTATTACAGGAGTAGAGAGAAGAGTATTTGTGCTTTTGAGGTCAGGGAAGATTTGATAGAGGGCTGGCATTTCAACCAGCTGTTCACTGATTCTGCTGCAGAACCAAGGCTGAGAACTGTACGAATACAATAAGACTTCAGTAACGGGATCAATTCATTTTCATTTCTGGAATTCATGAGAGGGTTCATGGATGAGATGATAGTTGAGCTGAGCTTAAAAAATGAGCAGAATTTTGATAGAGTACATCTCTGACTGAGGGAAGAGTATAAGCAGAGATACCCAGTGGTAAGATATTAATTGTTATAATCATCATTATTTTCTATGCATAGGAAGAGTATGCAGCTGACATATTTGAGCTGCACTTTCCTGTGCTACACAATGTGGAAAACTATGGCGTTTGTTGTTCTGGTCTGCACTCCCCACCTGTCCCATTCTTCAAGTAGTCCCAGCCCACTTCCTTTGGAGTGAGACACCTCTTCCATGCAACATTGCAAGATCAAGTACCCGGCCCCTCCTGGACATCGATCAGGTGGGCACATGGCGCAAGATAAGCCAATCAGGCACTCCCCTGGGATTTTGTTTATAGATGCTGAAAGCAAGAAGCTCTCTCTTTCTTCTGGACCTAAGCTGGGATTATGCAAGTCTATAGCTGCCTGCCTGTGGTTGCACTTTCTGCACAAATAGAGCCAGTTTGCATTGGAAGAAAATGAGCTCCATGCATTAAGAGAACTAGATGAGCAAGAGGGAGGCGATGGTTCCGTTTGAGCTCCCAGAACCAGCTTTACCTTTGGACATCCCAGTTATATAAGCCAGTACATTTCCTTTATTTACCTAAGCCGCATAAAAGTTCTGAATGATACCCATAACTCTTAATGGTGAGAGACTGGTCCATGTTAACGCCTACTGTTGACCAAGCACATATAAATATACAATTATAAAGTAACTGTTTTTGTCTTTCACTGTCCCTTTAATCCAGACCATGGGACTAATCTTCCCTGCCACTAGCTAAAAAATCAGGCAGTTGCATGATTTTTTGGGTTACTTTTGGGTAATAAAAATAATCTCAATCTGGTGATTAAAATGTCGAGTTCCAGGAATTTGATTTAAAGTCAGGATTTCTTCCCTCCTGCAGGTTGAGCATGCTGCGAGCAGGAAGGGCTGTGGTCATTTTCTTCTTTCTTCTCCCATCGAGTTTTTTTCTCCTCTTCTCCCATCCCGATAGCTGTGCTTTGTGGTTAGAATTCAGAGAGAGAGAGAGAGGCAGGAGCTCAATCTGAGAGCCACTGCTGTGCCACTCTGCTCTGGGGCCCTCTTGGCTTGGCAGGAATTTCAGATTGCCCGCAGGGCTGCTGCTTTCTCCGTGGAGGCACCCCTGCTCTGTGGCTGGTGGTCACTCACCTGCATCCCCTTGTTAGAACTTCTCTATTCCAGATGGCTCTTCCTCCTCAGACCCTGACAATTCAGCCATCCATTCAGCTTCTCCCTGTTTTCCCTTTAGGTGGTCTTCTCGGGAACAACCTAAGACAAGCCAATGCCAGCTAGCTCCCGTGGGAGGCCCACATCTGGTCTGTGAAAATCACTTACATCATTTTGCCCCACAAGCTGGGGGAGCCTTTTGTCTTTCTTTCACTCTGCTTATGAAGCAGGTAGCCACCTGCCTTCAGGTGGGAGTCACACACTGGACCTCTGTGTCGGTCAGACAGCTAGGACATATTAGTTTTCTCCTGAAAACCAACCTTTAAAAAATTGAGATGAGGGGAAAGGCACTACCTCTGACCTCACTAGTAGACGTGGTAGGAAGAAGCTACCCCCACATGTCCACAGCTCTCTCTAAAAATCTTCTCCTATTTCCTTGAAGGCCACATTACCAGGAGTTAGGTGGGACCCCTTACCTCTCTCTTTGGGGAGTAGGGTTCACACTACAGCTCTCTCCAAAGAGATCCTCTTGAGAAATGCCTCAATTGCCACCTTCCTTCATTGTGAAAGAAGGGTCTAAGAACTGGGGAGCTTGTTCTCAGGACCTATTTTGAAAATCCTGCATCTTCCTTGGCACCTCATTTGAAATGCAGTTCCCATTGTCTTTGGACCTCTGCTGAAACTTCCATGTAATATCCTGTTCCACAAACCTGCCATGTTTGGTCAGGACAAGCAACCAATGAGATGGATATATAAAGTGCCATATAAATGCAAAATAAACTCTCGTAATGGGAGATGACATTTTAAAAGTAAAGCTGAGCTCAATGTATGAGTTGTGATTGTCACAGTGAGAGGTAAATAAGATAGGCGCTGGTGTGGGACAGAGGTTTCAGGTAGGCATGAGTAAGACCAGCTGGAGACAGGAAGGGTTTATGGCGGGGCTTTTTGCTTGTGCGGGTGCGTGAAGGGAAGGCCTTTGCATGAGCAGTGACAGTCCTGTGTGGCAAGGACCTGCTTCATCCGAAAGTGACCACATTTAGGGTGACATGTTTGGATAGCCCTGAGGCTCAGACTCTACCTTTCAGGTCCCTGGCATTGGTAAATAAAATGGCAATTGTAAATGAAACCTATGGTTTTTGAACTGTTGTGAGTTATCCTGGAATTTCATGCAGGAACTTGAGGAACTTCCACAGAAAGCTGGGGCAGCCAGGTGGGCAGGAGTTCCGGCTATCTGTCCTGCTTCTGCCAGAGCAATGCCCTGCTATTTGCTTTATGAAATGGAGATTTCGTATCTGATTTCATCAGGAAGGAAGGGGAATTCTGCTGCTATAAAACATCTTAAAGCCACTAAGTCAGATCAGTAAAATGCATAGCTGGAGTGAGCACTCATTATTCTAAATATACAACTCATCTGCTGCTACTGTGACTTCCAGACACCATTTATTCAATGCCTCTTAGATGGTTGGAAGCTTTCCTGACATTAATTCTAATATTCACAACAACCCAGCATGAGAGGTACTAGCATTCCGATTTCACTGTGATTCGGAGAGATTAAATGACTTGCCCAAGGTCACATAGCCAATATTTAAACTATGTGGGTGGATACATTGACTCCTAAGACTTACAAAGTATTGGCTGGACCTCTAGCTAGGCAGACAACATGGTGTGTGTCTGTGGAAGCAGAGATGGGCTGGTGTCTCCATGAGAGCTGTGGGAGTAGAGATGGGTTGGTGTCATCACGAGAGGAAACCCCCAGTGCAGGGCCATGTGGTGCACTTGGAGGAGTGAGGCTGTAGAGGAAGATGCAGGGGCAGCTACACAGCTGCTTCTCTGTCTGTTGGATTGGGCTACCCCAGGCTCCAAGTAGTTCTTATCAGTGGAAACGGGGTTAGCGATGGAATAAGTGTGCTTAGTCTATGAAGGTTAATCCCTGTTTAAATGGGGGTTGCCATGCCCCTCATCATATGCCACCCTCCAAATCTCTGAGAAGAATTCCTTATTTCAGAAAACAAACAGCTGGTTGCTATTAATGTCTCCACGCTGGCTTTCAGGAAAAAAACTCATTTTCATTGCAAGACAGTCTCCCTGAAAACAATTGTTTAATGATAAAACTATGACACAATCAGTGTCCCCCAGATAAAAGATGTCCTCACTCCTTGGAGTGTCTCTTCAAGCAGAATTCCTTGCATAGCTGAGGTTGAAGGAGTCAGTGCTGCCCTGAGCCTGGCGGGTGGATGGAGGACCAGGTTTTTCCAGCATCCTGCTGCGAAGTGTGCAGAAATGGGATCCACATTGAGTCTCTCCTGTTCCAGTGACTGGAGGGTCTCATTAGCCTGTGCACACTAATGGGTTTCTTTAGGGACAATGAGGTCCTTGGGGATGTGGAGGCTGGAGAGAAACTGGTAAAGCTGATGGAGTTTTACAGGTTCCATGGAGTGCAGTTTGAATTTATCCCTCCCTCCCGGTGTAATCCCAGCTGCCTTAACAGCTTCTTTGTGTTTAGCATTTTTTTTTTTTCTGGAAGCCTTGAGAACAGAGCATTTTGACTTCATTATTAAGAATGTGGACCCTGACATAAGTGTGCTAAAAAGCGAAAAGTGATACAGATGGGGAGCTGGGAAAGAATGACTCAGCGCCTACTGCAAGGAAGCCAACAAAATGTGCTAACTTAAACAGAAAGAGTACGGTCAGCAGTTTCCATCACTGAAATATATCAAGCTGTCAGGGAGGCATGCAGGCCTCCCACTGGTAAGGCCTCTGGGTCCGTCTCAGTATCTGGCTCCCAGTGCACCCCTTTTTCCTTTCCACCAGCCCCAGGAAGTTTTTAAAGGACCACCCCTTCTAAAGTGCTACTCCTCTTTGCAGACTCTGCTCCTTTTATTACTGAGGGAGGAATTCATCACCTCTGCTTCCTTCACAAAGAGCCCCCATGAGCACCCTGGCCTGAACACCATTTAAACTGGATGATAGGATATTGCTGTAAAATTTTCCTCTGGCTTAGTTATAATGCCCAAACTGTCTGTGTATTTAAAATAGCCCCTTTATCCTCAGTTATAATATAAAACTCCGTGGTGTCTCTGGAACAAGGGATTTACAGCTCCTCTAGCCACAAAGGTCCAGGTTAGCCCCATGACATGCTGGCACCTCACAGGTCCAGCCAGCAAGGAAGGCATATGTGTGCATGGGGGTTTTTAGGGTTAGGGTGGGGACTCCGGACTGTTTAGCCATCTAGCAGGACTTTGAGAATCTAAAGAGCAAATGATACTTGAACCAGGTAGCATCCTGGTTCTGGGTCATCCACCCACTCAGTCTAAGATCAGAGCCAGAGATGGAAGCAGGCATGGAAATCAGGACCATCAGCTTGGGAGAAGAAGCCAGGCCAGGTCTGGAAGTAAAGGACTTAGAAACAGGGTTTTATTCTTCATCAGATACTCACTGAACATCTGTCACATGTCTGGCTCTGTGAGGAGACTTTCCATACCTGCTCTCATTTAACCCCAACCTGGAGAAGCTACTTACAGATGAGGAGGCTGAGGTTCTCCGACGCTAAAGTGCTTTCTCAGGATTATAGAGCAAAGTAAGGGACTGGGATTTGAACTCAAGACGTCTGACTCAAATTCAGGGCTCTGTCTAGCAGGCTTTACTGCCTTTGCCCAGCTACGGCAGGTCCTACATTGTCACTATAAGTCCCTAGTTACCTACCCCATGACGTCTTGCTTCTTTCTTCTTTTTCTGTCATTTCTAGCAGCTTTCTACCTAGGAGGCTTATTCCTTCAGTAAGAAACTGGCTATATCGAGGACTGCCTAAGCAGAATTCTCAGAGTAATCTTGCACTGTGAGGCACAGTGTAGAGGGCACTCTTGAACATGCATCCTAGGCATTGCTACCATCTGATAAGTTGGTCAGTATGAGTTTTCAGTCCCTGTGCTCTGTTTTTCTATGACTCAAGTTATTCTCTATTTCAAACTCCATTTCACTTTCTGGAAGAAAATTTAATCTCAGTTCATTTGAGGTAAAGTTATTTATTTCAGGCTTCTACTTGAGTTAATTCAAGATTTTAATCCCTGACCTCACTCCCAACCTGAGTTGGCGGTGGGGTTGGGAGATCCAGGGGTCTTAGGTAGCATCATAACTTCAGTGGCAAGAGGATCAGGCCCCTGGCTGTTGGTACCTTTCCATTCTGTTACTCACTGAAATATGTGAAACTCCTTGTGCTCAGGGTTTGGCATCCTGCCACACTGGCATCTACCAGAGCACCAAATTGCTAGCTGGCCTGCAGCAGTGCAATCCTCTCCATTTTGGCTGTGTGGTCCCTGCATCAGGGCTTTATTAACTTTTCAGGTTGGTTTTCTCTTTTCCCCCACACTCCTCTGGGGCACAGAGGGGGTCTACTGTTCTCCATACCTTTCTGATCAGTGGGAAACACAAAGGGGGTCTTTTAGGTCCTCTCTGCTTCAACACCATCCCAACCATCTATGCCCAACTGCTGCCTCCTGGTGGGGCAGGACGTTCTGGGAGAATCATGCTGCACAAGTCCAGTTGGGATGCAGGGCACTTGGGATACAAGGCAGAGATTTCTCTGAAGTCCACACTCTTGCTTAAAGGTTCCGATTCTTCATTTAAAGCAAGTCTTAGAGAGTTGTGGGAACATGCCAGAGCCCAAGGAGCTCCTCAGATACCACCACCAGCCCCTTCTCTTTTGCTTCCCTTCTCTTCAACCTCAGTTCAGAGAAACTTAAAAAAAAATCCTTTCTCAGTTATCAGGAGAGAAATCTGGTTCTGCTGGCTCTTCCCGAGGAATCAAGGCCAGCGTCAACCTTCCCTCTTGACAGCAGTGGGCCGGTGAGTGAGATCGAAAAGGGCAACAGATGAGAATGAGGTGGGTTTGCAGGATTGCTAAAGGATGGTGATTATAATTCATAAAATTGTCCTGTCACAGCAAAATTGTTTAAAACTATGCAGTAATAACAGCAAGTACTTTTATAGTGCATACTATGTGCTAGACACAAGATGCTGCCAGCATACTAACTTATTTCTTTCTCATGAATATTTATTCTGCATATGTTATATTAATTTTCGTGGGTACATAGTATGTATATATATATATGTTTATGGGGTACATGAGATGTTTTGATATAGGCATACAATATGAAATAAGCACATCATGAAGAATGGGTGATTGTAACTCATTGTACCCCATTCTCCATGATGTGCTTATTTCATATTGTATGCCTATATCAAAGCATTTCATGTGCCCCATAAATATATATGTATACCTACATAGTCTTTCATAAGATTTTTAGGTAGTATATATACCTACTATGTAGGTATACATTTATATTTATATGTAAGTGTATATATATATATATATATTTATATGTAGGTACATATACCTACATAGTAGGTATGTATACTTGTATATACCTATCAGTATATATACCTACAGGTATATGTAGGTATATATACTTACATAGTAGATATATATACACACATATATATATATATATACACATATATATATATATACACATATATATATATTTATGGGGCACATGAAAGATATATATTATTGGGTTACTTAATTAATTATTGGGTTGCTCAAAGGATAAAATAATTTATCCTTTGAGTGACAAGCAACCCAATAACTCTTTTAGTTATTTAAACTGTACAAGTGAGTTATTATTGACTATAGTTACCCTGTTGTGCTATCAAATAGTAAGTCTCATTCATTATTTTTGCTTTTTTTGTATCCATTAACCATCCCCCCTCCTCCCTAGCACCCTGCTACCCTCCCTAGCCTCTGGGAACCATCCTTCTATTCTCTATGTCCTTGAGTTCAATTGTTTTGATTTTTTGGTCCCACAAATAAGTGAGAACATGTGCTATTCATCTTTCTGTTTGTGGCTTATTTCAGCTAACATAATGACCTCCAGTTCCATCCATGTTGTTACAAATGACTGGCTCTCATTCCTTTTTATGGCTCTAGTACTCCACTGTGGATCTGTACCACATTTTCTTTATCTGTTCATCTGTTGGTAGGCATTTAGATTGCTTCCAAATCTTAGCTATTGTAAAAGCTGCAACAAACATAGAAGTGCAGATATCTCTTCGATATGCTGGTTTCCTTTCTTTTTGGTATATACCCAGCAGTGAGATTGCTGGAGTGTATGGTAGCTCTATTTTTAGTTTTTGAGGAACTTCCAAACTGTTCTCCATAGTAGTTGTACTCCTTTACATTCCCACCAACAGCATATAGGGGTTCTCTTTTCTCCACATTCTCACCAGCATTTGCTATTGCCTGACTTTTGGATATAAGCCATTTTAACTGGAGTGAGATGATATCTCATTGTTGTTTTTATTTGTATTTTTCTGATGATGAATGATGTTGAACACCTTTTCATATGCCTGTTTGCCATTTGTATGTTTTCTTTTGAGAAATATCTATTCAAATATTTTGCCCATTTTTTGATTGGATTAGATGTTTTCCTAAAGAGTTGTTTGAAATCCTTATATATTCTGGTTATGAATCCCTTATCAGATGGGTAGTTTGCAAATATTTTCTCCCATTCTGTGTGTTGTCTCTTCACTTTGTTGATTGCTTCCTTTGCTCTGCCAACGCTTTTAAGCTTGGTATAATCCCACTTTCCCCTTTTAACTTTGGTTGCCTGTGCTTGTGGAATATTGCTCAAGAAATTTTTGCCCAGACCAATATCCTGAAGATTTTCCACAATGTTTTCTTATAGCAGTTTCATACTTTCAGGTCTTAGAGTAAGTCTTTAATCCATTTTGATTTGATTTTTGCATATGGTGAGAAATAGGGGTCTCTCACCTATTTCTTTTTTCTTTCTTTCTTTTGAGATGGGGTCTCACTCTGTCACCCAGGCTGGAGTGCCATGGCCTGATCTTGGCTCACTGCAACCTCCGCCTCCCCTGCCTCAGCCTCCTAAGTAGCTGGGACTATAGGCGTGCGCCACCACACCCAGGTAATTTTTGTATTTTCAGTAGAGATGGGGTTTCATCATGTTGGTCAGGCTGGTCTTGTACTACTGATCTTGTGATCCGCCTGCCTCAACCTCCCAAAGTGCTGGGATTATAGACGTGAGCCACCGCGCCCGGCCCTCTCATCTATTTCTGCAGTAGCTTTATTCCTCTGCATATGGATATCCAGTTTTCCCTGAACCACTTATTGACTAGACTGTCTTTTCTTCAGTGTATGTACTTGGCACCTTTGTCGAAAATGTGTTCACTGTAGGTGTATGGATTTGTTTCTGGATTCTCTCTTCTGTTCCATTGGTCTGTGTGTCTATTTTTATACCGGTACCATCCTGTTTTGGTTACTGTAGCCCTGTAGTAACCAAAAGTAGTATTACAGTACTATAGCTGTGTAGTAGTTTGAAGCCAGGTAATGTGATTCTTCCAGTTTTGTTCTCTTTGCTTAGGATGACTTTGGCTATTCTCACTCTCTCTCTCTCTCTCTCTCTCTCTCTCTCTCTGTGTGTGTGTGTGTGTGTGTGTGCGTTTGTGTTTCCAAATAAATTTTAGGATTTTTGTTCTATTTCTATGAAGAATGTCATTGATATTTTGATAGGGATTGCATTGAATCTGTAGATTGCTTTGGTAGTACGAACATTTTAACAACACTGATTCTTCCATTCCATAAACATTGAAAGTTTTTCCATTTTTTTGTCCTCTTTAGTTTCTTTCATAGTGTTTAATAGTTTTCATTACAGAGATCTTTCACTTCTTTAGTTAATTCCTAGGCATTTAATTTTATATGCGGCTATTGTAAGTAGGGTAACTTTTTAATTTCTTTTTTAGATTGTTCACTGTTGGCATACAGAAATACTACTGATTTTTGTAGGTTGATTTTGCATCCTGAAACTGAATTTGTTCATCAGTTCTAATAGATTTCTTGTATAGTCTTTTGATTTTTCCAAATACAGGATTACATCATCTGCAAACAAGGATGATTTGACTTCTTTTCTAATTTGGATCCCCTTTATAGCTTTCTCTTGTCTGATTGCTCTAGCTAGGACTTCTAGTACTGTGTTGGGTAACAGTTATATCAGTGGGCATCCTTGTTGTGTTCCAGATCTTAGAGGAGAGGCTTTCAGTTTTTCCCCAGTCAGTATGATACTAGCTGTGGGTCTGTTGTATATGGCTTTTATTATGTTATGTTCCCTCTATACTCAGTTTTTTGAGGGTTTTTACCATGAAGGAATGTTGAATTTTATCAAATGCTTTTTCAGCATCAATTGAAATAATCATGTGGTTTTTATCTTTCATTCTGTTGATATATCACATTGATTGATTTGATATGTTGAACTGTCTTTGCATAGCATTTGGTACCTTGAGCCATTCTTGCATCCGAGGGATAAATCCCACTTGATCGTGATGCATGATCTCTCCAATGTATTGTTGAATTTGGTTTGCTAGTATTTTGTTGAAAAACTTTGCATTAATATTCTTAGAGATTCTGGGCTGTAGTTTCCTTCTATTGAAGTGTCTTTATCTGGTTTTGGTATCCAGGTAATACTGGCCTTGTAGAATGAGTTTGGAAGTGTTCCCTGCTTCTCTATTTTTTTGAAATAGTTTAAGTAGAGTTGACATTAATTCTTTTTTAAATGTTTGGTAGAATTCATCAGTGAAGCCATTGGGTCCTGGGCTTTTCTTTACTGGGAGAGTTTTTGTTATAGCTTTGATCTTGTTACTTGTTACTGGTTTGTCCAGTTTTGGATTTCTTCCTGGTTCAATCTTGGTAGATTGTATGTGTGCAGAAATTGGTCCATTTGTTCTAGATTTTCTAATTTATTGGAATAGAGTTGCTCATAGTAGCCTCTAATAACCCTTTGAATTTCTTTTGTATTAGTTGTAATGTCTCCTTTTCCAGTTCTGATTTTATTTATTTGTGTCTTCTCTCTTTTTTCTTAGTTAGTCTGTCTCAAGTTTTGTCAATTTTGTTTAACTTTTCAAAATCTAACTTTTTGTTTCATTGATAGTTTGTATTTTTTCACTTCAATTTCATTAATTTCTGCTCTGATCTTTCTTATTTCTTTTCTTCTCCTAATTTTGGGTTTGATTTGTTTTTGCTTTTCTCATTCCTGAAGATGCATCATTAGGTTGTTTATGATTTTTTTCCTCTTTTTTTGATGTAGGCACTTACAGCTATAAACTTCCCTCTTAGTCCTGGTTTTGCTGTAGGTTTTGGTATGTTGCATTTCTGTTGTCATTTGTTTCAAGAAAATGTTTGATTTCCTTCTCAATTTCTTCATTGATCATGATGTATGATCTTTCCAATGTATTGAACTCCTGGTCATTTCAGGAGCATATTGTTTAATTTCCATGTGTTTGCATAGTTTTCAAAATTTCTCTTGTTATTAACCTCTAGTTTTATTCCATTATGGTCAGAGAAAATGCTTGATATTATTTCAATGTTTTTGAATGTTTTAAGACTTGTTTTGCGACCTAACATATGGCCTATCCTTGAGAATGATGCATGTGCTAAGGAGAATGTGTATTCTGAGGCCATTGGATGAAATGTTTTATCAATATATATTAGATCCATTTGGCCTGTAGTGGAGATTAAGTCTAATGTTTCTTTGTTGATTTTCCATCTGGAAGATCTGTCCAATGCTGAAAGTAGGGTGTCAAAGTCTCCAGCTGTTATTGTATTGGGGCTATCTCTCTTTTTAGCTCCAATAACATTTGCTTTGTGTATCTGGGTGATCCAGTGTGTGTGTGTGTGTGTGTGTGTGTGTGTGTGTGTGTGTGTCAGAAAGAGAGAGAGAGAGAGTATGTATGTGCATGGTGAGGAATTCCAGGTAGATAGAACTATGAATATGAAGCCTCTAATTTTGAGCCCACAGAAAGCATCTATTTCATGGGTATTATATTCTGTATAATACATTGAACACATTGTGTTAACTCATTAATGGAAAGCAAAATTGGAAATTTTGTTTTTTTAAGAAAAACATTATGAACGAATAAACTTTGTTAAAATCTTTTCTTTGCACCTATCAGAATTTGTAGGAGGCAGGTGCCCACAGTGACTGTTACATGACACTTCTCTTGTACAAGCTCCTCTTCCACTTTCTCTACAGGCACATCATAAAATTATCTTTTCTCCATAATATATGAAACTGGGAAAGTACTGGTGACATTTTGCAATATGGTATAACAACTGGTGAGTTTGGGAAGTAATGATGTAATTGAATTAGGCAAAACTGCTAAAATTCGTATTTTTTCCCATGGAATTCTGCCAACATTTCATTTTCTGTAATTCTGCAGAAGTAATATGAAACAAAATTAAACTTTTTCATCAGTTGGAGAAATTGAAACATGTTTATCTAGTTCTTATGCTATGCAAAATATTTTCTGAAGGCTTCAAGTTAGAAGGGAGTCAGAAGAAATTTTGACACTTTGTTGAAATTCTTGAAAAAGCCCTCAAATTACAGGAAAATGAAAGTGGTAAGTAAATGACCACTTCCTCAAATTACAGGAAAATGAAAGTGGTAAGTAAATTCCTTCATGATTAAGGAATCATGAAGAGGGAGCTTCTAGAAAGTGAAGAATCTGGGTAAACCAAAGTTGTTCTTAACAAAGATCAGAGGTCACATGGCAATAATAGTAATAAAGCAGCAAGAATAATCCTGTCCCAGATACTCTCCCCTGGCTTCAGAGTGGTGGAATGATCTGAGCACTGAGAACATTTAAGTGTGGGAAATGTTTACTCCACCTTTAACTT
This sequence comes from Cebus imitator, assembly GCF_001604975.1. Lineage (NCBI taxonomy): Eukaryota > Metazoa > Chordata > Mammalia > Primates > Cebidae > Cebus > Cebus imitator. Next base: position 700,204 of record NW_016107521.1, on the reverse strand, counting down.
CTTTTTAAAAATTATTATGATTATTATTTTCCCTTTAACTTCTTAATAGAAGCTCCAGTTCCACCTGTCTCACTCATGCCAACTGCCAGCACCACCAAAGCCCTTAAAAGTTTCCTTGTCTTAATGGCTTGCCTTCCCCCCTCCTCCTGGGCACCTGTCATCCTGGACTCAAACCTGTAGATAAGCCAGACCATGTTCTGTCTTTTCAGAAAAAGAGCAGCTTGAACCATTCCACCCAATTCCAGCCTGGCTTCTAAATCCGGGGTCTCTTTGATAATACCCTCAGCCCAGGGGCGAGGAAAGCCTACTGGGGACAGCTAAAATTTGGCCTATCCTTCCTAGCTTAGCCAGTCCAGAAGCCATGGCCCTGGAGATAGGAAAGGGTCCAAGTTCTCCCAAAGGCTTTTGTTTGAGAAACACTGGCTTAACTATGAAACAGGATTCTCTGCTGAGCTGAGAAATAGCCTCCCTGCCACCACCACCCAGGGAAGTCCATAGTAAGAACCCTTAGGAAAATGAAAGAGGAGCAGGTTTGGAGGCTGGGATTTTCAGGGGTGCGAAGTAGAAATCTTATATTTTTGTCATTACAAAAAAGTTTCAGTCACATTCAAATTCACATCTAGTCGGTGCCAAAATATAGAAATAAGGTCTTAAACTGGGATGCATGAAATCCTTGAAACTGTACATAAAGGTGTATGGTTGGGGGGTATGGATGGGGTATGTGTATAAACACTTTTTGAAAACAGAATCCATATCCTCCATTGATTTCCCAAAGGAGTCTGCAACACCTCCTTCACCTCCACTGCCACCAAAGTTAAGAACCAGTGACTTAAAGGGATTGTAGGCTTTTGTTCAGCTGGAAAGAATCTTGGATGGTATTTAGTTCATTTTTGCTCCCTTTTAAATTTTTCTGATATAAAATTGAGTGTGATTAAAATGGGCTGTTGCATAAATATTGAAATCTTCTAGGCTTTTTCTTTTCTGAAACAGTTTCCAGATGGGTCTTGGAACATGCTTGTGATGACATCAAGTAGGGCTGTGTGATGGATCTACCCGTGTCGATGCCTCCACACGTGATCGTCTATCCATGTGTGCCAGAAAGGCTGCTGGGGGTGGCAGGCGCACTCCTGTCCCCTTGTTTATTTTCATGTGCTTTAATTTGGAGCACAAAGATAGGATTGTGGTTCATAACCCCAAGCCCCTTCATTTCAAGAGAACTGGTGAGATTCATCCTTATAAGAAAAACCAGGCAAGGCCCCACAAATGACTTCACTGTGATGATTTTCATGGCCCAGCCTTACCCTGAATATTACACATTTATTTCTTTTGCTTTTATGCTTAAAGCAGCTCAACAATGCATAATTCAAGATGATCATGGTTTGCAAAACCCTGTTTGCTCACCACAAATACTGAAAAAAGAAATCAGCCTGATACTTGGCACCCTTCACTGCAACTGAGATCGCTCCTCCCAAGTCAGATGTTTTCATTCGGTGAATGGAAGTTACATATGAAGAACAGAATGAGAAAACCACAGAATTCCAGTCTCCACATGAGATTTCTCTGGGGTGAGATGGGAAGCAGAATAGTCAGTTGACTCTTTCAGTGGCTAAGTCAGCAGTGAGAACATCTTATTAAGAAGTAGAGTAAAAAACACTTGGCAACCATTGGCTGTAAGGGTGGAGGTGAAGGGAGAAGTTAAAGATGACTCCCAGGCTTCTGATTTGGTAATTGAGGCCCACAAATGGAAGAGACTTGGGGAGATGTAAATGAGGCTCATTATGGATACGTTGTATTTGGGTCCAGGTGGGCAATTTGGTGTGCAGTTCATATGAGGGTCTGAAGGAATGGGTTGAGGTAGAGATAGGATTTGGCAGCTATCAGTAAACCTACAGCCTACACACCTATTGAGAGTTAGAGAATTTCAAAAAGGAGATCAATGATGCCAAGTATCTCAGAGGAGTCAAGTCAGAAAGAACAAACTGTTCCCTGGGTTAAACAATGAGAAAGTCATTGATGACTTTAGGACAAGCAGTTTCTGTGGATTTGAAGAAGCAGAAGCCAAGTCATATCTGATGAAGGATTTGGTGGACAGCAAAGAAGTTGCAAAGCTGAATGGTGACCTCTCCAGAAGCCCAGATAAAAAGAAGACAAATTGGAGTGTTCACTAAAGGAGGAATGTAGGATGGTGAGAGTTTCGCCTGTTAGTTTTTTGATTTAAAGAGACTTGAATATGATGAGAAGAAACCAGAAGGAGGAAGAAGTTGAAGAAACAGGAGAACAAATGAATCGCTGATGAAACAAATTCCTGGATGGATATGAAGAAGAGTAAATGCCAGAGCACTGTCGTGACACTGGCCTTGACACATTCGAGATGCAGGAAATTTGTGAGTGGGGAGTGGGAACTGAGGAAGCTCATTCCTGGTCATCTCAGTTTTATCAGCTAAAGAAAGTAGAGGTACTTAGGGTAGTTTAGGGAGCATTAGAAGAACAGCAAAAGTTTGGACCTATCATGGAGAAGAAGGGAAAAGGGAAACTGACCAGGGACACAGACACAGATGGCTCGAAGCACTGGGGACCCAGATGAGACTGGAAATCCTAAATGTATCGTAGTAGCACCAGTCCACCTAGCTGTGTGTATTTCTCTGACACTTGGCTACCAGTGGGTAGCATGGAAGAAGATGGATATGTTTGGGTTAATCCAGGGTTGGGGATTTATAAGACAAGGTTAATAGAAGGGGGTAAAAGAGATGAGGAAGCTGAGTTTTCTGGGTAGAAAGTAGTTGAAGTGATAGAGAATGGGACCTGGGTAGGAAAGGGAAGAAAATGAAACAGGAAAGGATGATACAAAACAGAAGACTACAGCAAAATGAAGTATACAAGTTGCTGAAGATCCTATGAAGATCAAAGAACAGATATAATCAGAGTAGGGGATGGAAAGTTCTGGAAAGACAGAATAGCATGGTCAGAGAATTCCTGGAATAAATTTTTTTTTCTCCAAAACACTTTACTGCTATTTCCATGCTATACTGTAAGTTTTTTAAATGTGTTACAAGGTCATCTCCAGGCATTGTGTAATGGAGTGGCCAACCTCCTGCAGAGCAACGTGCCCAAGTCTTGACTACTGCAATACATAGCTCTCCCATGACTCTCCATCTGTGAGAAAGGCACACTTCAGTGGTAGGAAACACAAAGAGAATGTGAAAGACTGCTACCAGAAATAGAGGGAAGAACAGGCTCAGAGCTTGATTGAATGAACAATGACTGCACTTCAACCAAGAAAGATACCTTCTACTCCATTCTCTGCTCCTCCTTTTTGCCATAGTATAATTGCATCACCCCATATGGGATCCCTCCCATGATGCCAATGATGGGCCCTCCTCTTCATGGGATGATGCCAGTGGGACCTACTCCTGGAATGAAGCCACCCATGGGAAACCACATGCCAATAATGAGACCTCCCACTTGTCCCACGATGGTGCCTGCTTGGCCTGGAATGACTTGACCAGATGGTTAAGGACAGTGCAGAGGCCTTGTTGTGTCAGGTTTATATTACTTGTTCTACTTCACTAGGAAACCATGGTGCTGTGACTCTGGGTGTTTTCTTAACAGTGTGATAAGGAAGACTTTCTCCCTTTTCTTATCAAAGAGAGAATAGTTTTGGAGGGGAGAAGTGGGACCAAAAAAAAGTAGTTTTCATTTGTATTGTGAAATGTGAAATTAAAATTGTCAACTCTTTTCATAAAAAGAAACAGCAAATGAAAAACCCCAAAATATATTACAAGTGAAAATATATATGTTTGATAACTTACATTTGTTATTTTGTATTATCTGTGCCTTTGGCTGTCTTCCATATGATAATCCCATTGTCTTTTCATTGAAATAGGAAAATGTAAATGAGGTCTTAAGAGTATCATGTATCTAATGCTTTCACTATTTTGTATGTACAGTGATATTATTATTATTATTTTAAATATAAACTCTTGAGAAAGAAGCCAGTGTTTTCTATTTCAGCTGTTTCAGCAGCTGCTATGAAGATAAGCAAGCTTTCAATACATCTGCTTCCTCTGGCTTTGTCCTTGCCTCCAAATTTAAGTCGATTCTAAGAAAAATGTAACCTGTAAAGCTGAAGAGGACAGATCACATCAATAGAACCCACATGACAAGTGACTAATGGTAACAAAGTGGACCCACGGGATGATGGGGAATGTTAGGGAGGCTGTGCAAACCTTTATGACCTAGACTGGAAGCTGAGCCCGAAACCTAGTTAGATACATATGGGTTAGATGTGCATTGCACATAAATGAAGTACTGGTCACCTCCATTCCTTCTAAGGCTGCTTCAGCTGTACTTTTGGAAGAGATATTAAGAATTAAATGTGTGCATAATTTGAACATAGTTTGGTAGAAAGCAAATATTTTATTATGCCTCATTTGTTAAAATACATGGTTAGCAAGTGTGCAGTTTAGGTGAAAATGCAAATGAAATTATAGGTAATGGATTAGAGTCCCATTTGCAGATAATTAAGAAATTTTATTAGTTAGTAGGACTAGGCTGCTTAAGAATTCTGCTCACTTGTGTTACAATGGACAGAATAAAGATGAACTTGACTCTGTGTAATGGCTACCAGGGTCTAGGGAGAAAATAGCAAAAGAAGAAGAAACAAGCCAGGTCAGTGGCTCACCCCTGTAATTCCAGCACTTTGGGAAGTCAAGGCAGGTGGATAAACTGAGGTCAGGAGTTCGAGACCAGCCTGGCCAACATGATGAAACCTCGTATCTACTAAAAATACAAAAATTAGCTGAGTGTAGTGGTGGACACCTGTTGTCCCAGCCACGTGGTGGTGCTGAGACAGGAGAATCGCTTGAACCCAGGAGGCTGAGGTTGAAGGAGCCAAGATCAGGCCACTGTGCTCCAGCCTGAGTGATGGAGCGAGACTCTGTCTCAAAAAAGAAAGAAAAAAAAACAAAGAGCAAATATTTATCATTGGGTTTGCTATCATTGGCTAGCTCAAACCAGCTAGCAAGAAGATTCTTGTCCCTTTGCCAAGCATATTACTACGAGATTAAGAGTAGCGTTGGTGCCTTGTCAATAGGAAGTGCTTAGGTAAATTGCAGGTCTGTTCTCACTTCCTTTCCTTTGATGGAGAGTCTTGCTGGTTGACACACCTCATGACTTTAACATCATCTAATTCCCATGCTCATGCTCATCAAACCATCTGTTAGTGGTAATTTGCCTTTCTGTCTAGACTTTTCTTAAAAAAAAAAGAAAAGAAAAGAAAAGAAAAGGTAGTGGGGGGGGAAATTCCTTGGCATGCTGACATGAATACTTCTGTTTGCTTAGCAATTTTGTCTGTCCTTGTAATTAATTTTGTCTGTCCTTGTAATTAAATAACATTGTAGTTTATTTACCAGTCTCTTGTGAGATGACTAATTAGGGTGAGTTGCTGCCCCCTGATTCTGATGAATTTGGGAAGGGCAATGTAAATTTCCTCACCTTTAAAGAGGATGAGCAGGCCTGGATTCTACAGATGCACTGCCATTAGGGAAGCCCCATGTGAGCTACTGTCAACCTCATTCTTAGATTTTTTTCCCCCCTCTTTTCTTTTGAGATGGATTCCCACTCTGTTGCCCAGGCTGGAGTGCAGTGGCATGATCCTGGCTCATTGCATCCTCTGTCCCCAGGTTCAAGCGATTCTCCTGCCTCAGCCTCCTGAGTAGCTGGAATTACAGGGACCTGCCACCATGCCCAGCTTATTTTTATATTTTTAATAGAGATTAAGTTTCACCATGTTGGCCAGGCTGGTCTCGAACTCCTGACCTCAGGTGATCCACCTGCCTCAGTCTCCCAGAGTGTCATGATTACAGGCATGAGCCACCACACCTGGCCTTAGATTTTTCTTTGTCTACATCAACAAATGTCATGTATGGCTTCTCAAATCATACATTGTTGCCTCTTACTCTGGTTTCAATACCAAAAATTCCACTAAATTGCCTGTAATTCAAATATCCTAGACCTGGACAAGGGACCCTGTTGTGAGGCAATGGGGCTGAAGCTTCATTCCCATCCAGAATGCTTGTGACAATGCATATTCCAGGCTTCCCATAGAAATCCTGTCTCAGTAGATCAAGGTAGAACCTGAAATCTGCACTTTTAGCGTCACTGATTCTGATACATGGAGTTGACAGACCACACTTTGAGAAACTTCTTTAGATTGGAGTGCTAGCTCATTTGTGACTATGAGCTCTAAAAGGGATATTTTCTGTTCCTGAGAGCCATGGGTTCCTCCCCTGACCAGAGTGAAGTTTGATGCACACAGAGAAAGGCAAGTAGGGGGAAATGAAATAACAAAGGAGAGAAAGAACTGGTGCTGGTCCCAGGAAGAAGCTGGAAGGCTTTCTGCAAGAACTCAAGCTGTTTGCCTAAGGGATTGGTTCTGGCCATGGGGCAAGACAATTTTATCTTCCTGACAGGTTGGATCTGTTGCCACATTCCTTTGCACAGAAGCAGACTTCAGCTTTATGGTATGTTTAATTTGGCAAAGACTTCTTTGGCCAAGGTCAGAGACTCCTTCAAGCTGCCTCAAATCATGGTGGTAATGTGTTACGTTGTAAACATGTACTTGGCAGTAGGCCTGCTTTCTCTTGTTCTAGAGGCCAAAATTGATGGGATTTCTCATCCATATCTAGTGCTGGAAATCTTTGTTACACTTGGCAGTCTGATCCATAGAATCGTAGAATGCTAGAACTAGGGCCAATTCATAGAGCCTGGTTGAGCCCCTCCTTGTTTTAGAGATGTAGAAACCAAGGCAGAGGAAGGATGCAGCATTCACCACAGTTGAACAAACTCTTAGAGCAAGAGCTGGGACGAGAAGGTCTCCTAACGTGTGTGCTGAGAACTCCACAGTCTGCTCCCAAACCACAACTATGAGATTCTCCAAGATCTCCAAGTGCCTTCTGAATCAGCACAGAAACAGTTAGATATGTTGACTTGATAACTAAGCATATTTTATCATATGGGTGACAGATACTATCAGCTGCTTTGCAGTTCAATTTTGTCTATTTAACTACATAATTTCTCACTGGCATAAGCAATCCATTTTTATGTGTGTGGCTGTTCTCACCAGTCAGTCTTCCAAGGTAGCATTTCTCTTAAACTAAGTGCAATCGTAATCTAATGGCTCAATGATAGCAATAAAATTTCCTATAAAACCTTTGTATGTATGGCCAGGTGTGGTGGCTCACGCCTGTAATCCCAGCAGTTTGGGAGGCTGAAGCGAGTGGATAACCTGAGGTTAGGAGTTCGAGACCAGCCTGGCCAACATAGTGAAACCCTGTCTCTACTAAAAATACAAAAACTAGTCGAGCATGGTGGCAAGCACCTGTAATTACAGTTACCTGGGAGGCTGAGGCAGGAGAATCGCTTGAACCTGGGAAGCGGAGGTTGCAGTGAGCCAAGATTGTGGCACTGCACTCCAACTTGGGAGACAGAGCAAATCTCCGACT
>NW_016107521.1:677552-692643 GCF_001604975.1 Cebus imitator | reverse complement strand
AAAAGAACATGGAATTGAAGAACCTGGAAGAAAACCTTCCGGATCATCGTGTCCAATACCTTCATGTTACAAGTGGGTAAAATGAGGCTCCAAAGGGTGAAGTGACTTGCTCAAAGCCTCATAGTAGGCCAATGAAGTCAGGAGGAGCCCTTGACCGCACTGAATATACACATTGGCATTGCCTGGTCCCACACTCTCACAGTACAACATGTGCTCCTGAAAGGCAGGCAGGTGTCGGGACTCCAGATTCCCTGGCCCAGTGCCAGATGCACAGTTGTGCCCAATACCTGTGTGATGGGTGAGTGAGCCCTTCATGACCAGCCTTGTTCACCGGCCTCTGTTGTTTCTCTCACATGCCATCAGGCAAAAGCAGTTCTCTCCACAAAGGAGCCCCCATCAATGTGGTAGTGGTGGAGGTGGCTGGTGGGACACCTGTTTCAGTCAGGTCTGCTGAACAGCGTAGTGGCTGGGGGTGCTTTCTGCCTCACCTGCAGCCTCATAGTTCTGCACCCTTTCTGGTTGAGCATCTCTTTCCCAGAACGCTTTTGTGTTCAGAGTAAATTTCCTGACAAGCAACAAATTTAAGTGTCCCCTGCCAGAAGTGGGCTGAGCACACAAAGCCCCATCCCCTTCTATTTTTAATGTACATCAGTATCAGGCAGTCCCAAAGAGGATGCTTCGGCAGAGCTCAGCAAACATCAGGCCTGAGGAAGAGGCCTCAGCAACACAGCTCTGGAAGGGAGTGGGAAGAGGCGAGAGCTTTGAAAGGCTGCAGATGGTGAGGGTGCCCGGGTGACAGACTGTGGGTGGCAGTTTTCTTTGTATTCCAAACAGGCTGAGGATTTTCACTCTTTTCACTGAAATCCCTAGAAGAAAACGGGGACAAGAAGAGTAGCAGGCAGAGGGAGATTTCTTATCCTGGGGTCCATGGGTGGACTTCCAAAGAGAGTTGAATTCTGAAGCCATTGGAATTTGTACAGCATTGTGTAAGTTTTGTGTTCGTGTATGTTTTTCAGAACAGAAGGTCTCTTTTATCAGCTTCTTAAAGGAGTACATGACCCAAACATGTCAAGATCCACTGGTATAAAGATCAAATCTATCTCCAAGCTCTTTAGAGTGAATAAAAAGCTTCCTGAGGACTCCCCAGAAGCAGATGCTGCCATGCTTCCTGTATAGCCTGTAGAACCATGAGCCAATTAAATGTCTTTTCTGTGTAAATTACCCAGTCTCAGGTATTTCTGCATAGCAGTGCGAGAACAGATGAATACACTGACCCTGACCACTGTATTTGCAGGCAAAGTGTGAATCAACTTCCAGTAATATCCTATGTGCCTCCTAGAGACACGATAAACTTTCGGACTGCGTATAATATACTCTGAAGACTTTAGCTTTTTTCACTATTGACCCTTACCCCAACACACACACACACACACACACACACACACACACACACACACACGCCCCCTCTGAGGGAAGTGCCTGTGTCATTATGCATCAAGCATCACTCAGGCTTAGTAGCTGGAACTCTACAAGTTCCTCCCTGGAGAACTCAGAAGCATCTCTGCCCAGGGCTGAATCAGCACAGAATCTGATCATCTCTTCATGGTTGCTTGTCTGCAGAATAGCTGACAGAGGGCGACAGAATTTTAGAGCCATAAGAAATCTTAGAGATCACATGGTTTAACCCCATGTATTTGATGGATGAGGAGGCTGAGATTCAGAGACATATTACTCATCCAAAGTAACTCAGCTTATTAGTCGCTGAATAAGAGCATCAGCCAGTGTCCCAGCTTCTGGTCACCTGTATTTTCTGTTTATCTTATTACCAGCTGTAAAATCTGCCTTACGCTGGGTCTAAATTGTTTAATGTAGGTATGGAAAGTTGCTCTCTGTTCCTTATGACCAAAAAAGAATGTTTTTTCCTTTCTTCTTCCTCCTCCTCCTCCTCCTCCTCCTCTTCTTCTTCTCCTTTCTCCTCCTCCTCCTCCTCCTCCTTCTACTTCTTCTTCTTCTTCTTCTTTCTTCTTCCTCTTCTTCCTCCTCTTTCTCTTCTTCTTCCTCTTCCTCTTCTCCTTCTTCTTCCTTCTTTTCTTCTTCTTTCTTCTTCTTCTTCTTCTTCTTCTTCTTCTTCTTCTTCTTCTTCTTCTTCTTCTTCTTCTTCTTCTTCTTCTTTCTTCTTCTTCTTCTTATTCTTCTTCTTCCTTCTTCTTCTTCTTCATCTTCATCTTTCATCTTTCATCTTTCATCTTTCTTCTTTCTTTTTTTGAGACTGGGTCTCCCTGTGTTTGCCCAGGCTGGAGTGCAGTGACGTGATCACTGCAGCCTAGACCTCATGGGCTCAAGCAATTCTCCCATCTCAGCCTCTCGAGTAGCTGGGGCCATAGGTATGTGCTGCTACATCTAGCTAATGTTTTTATTTTTTGTAGAGATAGGGTCTCCCTATGTTGCCCAGCCTCAAAAACAGATTTTGAAAGAGAGTTATGATTCCTCAAAAATCAGTCCCTTCTGGTTATAAGTGAGGTTAGAAATGTGCTGGTCTCATTTTGAAAAAACAGAAGATGACAGGGATTGTTTATTTATTTAGCTATTCAACTGAAGGCATTAGTGTATATTAAAGCTTTTCTTAAAAGCTTTTTCCAGATTTAGATCTTCACAAAGAAATAAAACCAAAACTCTTATGTCTTAACCAAGCTGATTTACCCACTATCCTAATACACGTTATATTTGTAGAATATCCTTTTCTCCCTAATCCAATACTCTGTCATCACTGACCTCTACACAGTCACATCCTACATGATTTTCCAAACCCAGTTAAATGTCCTCTCTTTTCCAAATGTACCCTTAACCTTCTGCCTTGCCTGGAATAATGTCTTCTCTTTTTTCTTTAACATTGTGAGAGGATTTAATAGTTATACTGTATTTTTATATTATTGTATATTAGGAAATATATATTACTAGCATATCAGACTCACTTTACAGCTTTTTTAAGAAGATGATTTAGTTGAAGATTGTAGTAGTTCATTAGTGCTGCAAAACCCCACAACTTCATGGTTTAATGTATCAATACTTTATTGAGCTCGTGATTCTATGGGTCAGTAATTTAGGCTGGGTTCAGTTGGGCAGGTCTTTTGGTTTCAGCTGGGCACTTTCATGTGTCTGGTTCAGCTGCAGGTTAGCCAAGTGATTCTGCCTCTGGGGGTTGGCTGGTGGTCAGCAAGAGCCCCTCCCTCCTCTCTACAAGGTCCTTAAACCTCCATCAGATTTGCCATGCTTAACACAGCACCTGGTTCATAGTAAGTGATATTATCATTATTGTTTTTAGTCTTTCCAGGAACATAGTTCACTTTCTCAATCTTTATACTAACACAAAAGTCAAACACAGACTAATGTGAATTATAGATCTTATCCCCTACCAAATTTTCCTGAAGATTTTAAGGATACAGATAAGCACCAGGCTTAGCCAAAATATTTTCTTTTCTTAGAGAAAGCTGAAACCATCAGAAACTTGTAAAAGTTTGCCAAAGTGTCCTTTTTTTGCTTTTGCACGTTGGACTTTGGTTTTGGTTTTGAATTAACCTGAGTTTTGAACAAAGCATGTAGAAATTGTATTTACAAATGCAGCCATTTTGGTTTTTTTAAGCACTTTTATCTATAGTTCATCAATTACACCCTGGCGGGAAGGTGCTTATAGTAAACATCCCTTATCCTCCAGCCAGCTAGACTCCTTAAATATGGACATTCAGGGTCTGTTTACACCTTGATCTTGGACTTCCCAGCTTCCAGAACTATGATAAATAACTGTCTTTTGTTTAAACCGCTCAGCCTCTGCTAATTTGTTATAGCAGCTGACTGAGACAGTCACTGTCTTGAAAACATGAGGCAATGTAGTGTAATGCTTACAAATATGAGTTCTGAAGGCAGGAAAATCAGAGTTCAAAATCTGGCTCTTTCATTTACTAACTATATTATTTTGGACAAATTACTTAACCTGTTGTGCCTCAATTTCTTCATCTGTGATATAGGAATAATAATAATGTCTACTCATGGGCTTATAAGTGTTCAATAAAAGAATGCATACAAAGTACTTAATACACTGCCTTATAAATTATAAGTACTCTATGAATGCAAACTTTTAATGACAATAATTATTAGTATTGGCCTAAAGAGGAGAGTTTTGGGAAGGAGGGACCAATAAACTGTGTGGCATAAAGGTCAAGTATGATAAGGACTGAAAAGTGCCAATATATATAGCAATTAGAAGGTCTTTCATGGTACCAATAGCTGGAGGTGAGGTCAAGGCCATACTGCAGTGAGGGGCTAAGGAAATGGAAAGTTAAGAAGGGAAAGCAGATGGGCCAGGTGTTGGTTCTGGCAAGAGAGTCTTTGAAGGACGGTTAATTGGGTAATATTTTATCTACTCTATATCCTTTATCTCTACATGTCATGGGTGCCAGGGTGTCAACTTACAAGGACAGTATATCAGCGACTCCCCAAACCTGTGCAGGAAAATCAGTCTTTTTTCTCCCTAGGTTGCTGCGCTTCCAACTCTTTCTTGTAAGAAAAAATTTTAAAACCCAAACTTCTATTTCTGGCTCCTCTGTAGTTTCTTAAATCACAACTTTAAATATTTAAAGGTTTCCAGTATACATAGCAAGCGGATGTAATAAATACAAAAAAGAGAAGCTGATTTGTAAGAAGCAGAGGAGATTAGTAAAGAGCTAGAAATTCACAGCTGACGTGGGGATGAATAGTGGAATCTTCAAACATTTGGGGGAATCCAGTGCATGTCAAGGATGGTGGATTCTGAAGTTTTAATATTGCATGCTAAAGTGCAACCCATTTGGCACACAACCAACTATCAATATGGGTAAAATTCAGTAGGTGGTGTTATATTTTTCCTGCACTCATTGGCGTTTTTATCTGTGTAGCAATAAACTTTCCAAGACAGAATGGTAGGGGAGATGCTTGAATTTGTAATTTATTGTTATTCTACTTAAGCATTGTGTTTTATTGCAGCAGTCATGCTTTACCCAAGATCTGTTTGAATAATTTCAGTTCACCAGCCAGAAGGAAGATAATTCCTCAAGAGTAAGGACATGGTTTCTATTTCCCTCCAACTGAGCTGAATGCTATATCTTTACCTAAAAGGGACAATGGCTATATTGCATAACAGAGTATCTTGATGTATACAGAGCCAAGGAGATTCTTAGTTCTCTCTCTTGGGGGTTCTTATGGAAATTTTAATAAGTTGTTGCTGTGGAAAAGAAGAAAGGGCTTAGACTGGTGTCACAAAGTCCAATATCAAATCCTAGCTCCATTACTTACTGTGTATGATATGGTTTGGCTGTGTCCCCACCCAAATCTCATTTTGAATTCCCACCTGTTGTGGGAGGGACCAAGTGGAAGATAATTGAATCACAAAGGCAGGTCTTTCCAGTGCTGTTCTTGTGAATAAGTCTCATAAGATCTGATGGCTTTATAAGGTCGTGTTTCCCTGCACAAGTTCTCTCTTTGCCTGCTGCCATCCATGGAAGATGTGACTTGCTCCTCCTTGCCTTCCACCATGATTGTGAGGCTTCCCTAACCATGTGGAACTGTAAGTTCATTAAACCCCTTTCTTTAGTAAATTGCCCCATCTTGGGTCTGTCTTTATCAGCAGCATGAAAATGGACTAATACAGTAAATTGGTACCAATAGAGTGGGATGCTGCTGAAAAGATACCTGAAAATGTGGAAGCAACTTTGGAACTGAGTAACAGGCAGAAGTTGGAACAGTTTGGAAGGCTCAGAAGAAGACAGAAAAATGTGGAAAAGTTTGGAAGTCCCTAGAGACTTGTTGAATGGCTTTGACCGAAATGCTATTGATGATATGGATAATGAAATCCAGGCTGAGGCGGTCCCAGATAGACATGAGAAACTTGTTGGAAAATGGAGCAAATGTGACTCTTGTTATGTTTTAGCAAAGAGACTTGCAGCATTTTGCCCCTGCCTTAGAGATTTCTGGAACGCTGAACTTGAGAGAGGTGATATTGGGTATCTGGTGGAAGAAATTTCTAAGCAGCAAAACATTCAAGAGGTGACTTGGGTGCTGTTAAATGTGTTTAGTTTTATAAGGGAAGCAGAGCATAAAAGTTCAGAAAATTTGCAGCCTGACAATGTGATAGGAAAGAACATCTCATTTTCTGAGGAGAAATTCAAGCTGGCTGCAGAAATTTGCAAAAGTAACAAAGAGCTAAATGTTAATTCCAAAGACAATAGGAAAAATGTCTCCAGGGCATGTCAGAGGTCTTCACAGAAGCCCCTCCCATCACAGGCCCAGACACCTAGGAGGAAAAAATGGTTTAGTGGGTTAAGCCAAGGTCCCTGTGCTGTGTGCAGCCTAGAGACTTGGTGCACTCCTTCCCAACCACTCCAGCTGTGGCTGAAAGGGGTAGAGCTTGAGCTGTAGCTTCAGAACTTGGCAACTTCCACATGGTGTTGAGCCTGCAAGTGCACAGAAGTCAAGAATTGGGGTTTGGGAACCTCCACCTAGATTTCAGATGTATAGAAATGCCTGGATGCCCAGGCAGAAGTTTGCTGCAGGGTTGGGGTGCTCATGTAGAACCTCTGCTAGGACAGTGTGGAAGGGAAGTGTTGAATCAGAGTCCCCACACAAAGTCCCTACTGGAGCATCACTTAGTGAAGCTGTGAGAAGAGGGCCACTGTCCTCCAGACCCCAGAATGGTAGATCCACTGGCAGCTTGCACTGTGCACCTGGAAAAGCTGCAGACACAACACTAGCCCATGAAAGCAGCTCAAATGGAGGCTGTATCCTGCCAAGCCACAGGGGTGGAGCTGCCAAGACTGTGGGAACCTACCTCTTGTGTTAGCATGACCTAGACATGAGACATGTAAAAGAAATCATTTTGGAGCTTTAAGATTTTACTGTGCTGCTGGATTTCAGACTTGCATGGGGTCTGCAACCCCTTTGTTTTGGCCAATTTCTGCCATTTGAAAAAGGTGTATTTACCCAAGGCCTGTACCCCCACTGTATCTAGGAAGTAACTAACCTGCTTTTGGTTTTACAGGCCCATAGGTGGAAGGGACTTGCTTTGTCTTGGATGAAATTTTGGACTGTGGACTTTTGAGTTAATGCTGAAATGAGTTATGACTTTGGGGGACTGTTGGGAAGGCATGATTGGTTTTGAAATGTGAGGGCATGAGATTTGGGAGGGATCAGGGGTGGAATGATATAGTTTGTCTGTGTCCCCACCCAAATTTCATCTTGAATTCCCACATGTTGTGGGAGGGACCTGGTGGGAAGTAATTGAATCATGGGGGTATGTCTTTCCAGTGCTGTTCTCATGATAGTGACTAAATCTCATGAGATCCGATGGCTTTATGAGGCAGAGTTCCCCTGCCCAGTCTCTCTCCTTGCCTGCTGCCATTCATGTAAGATGTGACTGGCTCCTTCTTGCCTTCCACCATTATTGTGAGGCTTCCCCAGGCATGTGAAACTGTTAAGTACATTAAACCTCTTTCTTTTGTAAATTCTCTAATCTTGGGTACGATTTTATGAGCAGTGTGAAAATGGATAAATACAGTGTGACTGGGTCATCACATGCCCTCTGTAAACCCCATTTCTTCATCTGTGAAATGGGGCAATTCTTAATATATCAACCTCATGGATTGTTATGCAGATGAAATGACAGGCTTGGTGTCTGGAATGTTGAGGTTTCAATAAGTTCCTCCTGAATTTGGATTCCCAATACATCTCTAGTTTCTAGTCAACAGATATTTTGAATGATTCCTGTAAATATAAACTGTGATAATCTCTAAATTCCATCCCAAAGATGGAGGGGGTTATCTGTTCACAGTCATTGCCACAGCTGTACAGCAGAACATGACTGTGAAGCAATGTGACTTAGCTGCCCTGGAAGTCAGGACCCCTGGTTGTGCCTTTAACTCACTGAGTGACCTTAAAAATGACACGGATTTTCTGAGCCTGCTTCCTGACTTGTAAATTATGCCTGAAGACACATGGTAGCATAGGATAAATAAATTCTAAGGTTTCTTCTGCCTTGGATAGTCCTGATCTAGATCAGAAATTTCTTTCCACTATACTAAACTATTGAGTCATACTTACTGCTCATGGCAATTCATTAAGAAGTATTATTATCCAGTCATTATTATTACCAATAACTCTAAATGATTCCCCTGGAAGAACTTAGCAGCTAATGAAATTATCCACAACAAATGAATTTGCTAACTAAAATGTGTTGCAGTCCTCTGAAAAACAGAATTTTATTTATTATAATTAAAATTAGTTTTTTAAAAGTCATTATCATTCAGTTTCTGAACTGTATGTGCATGGATATTTATTGATATACAGATAAATAGATTTTTGCACTCCATATAAACAACTATTTAATAGGGTCAAACATGAACACAAACCATTTGGACATTTGAAGAAATGTGGAAGGGGCTGTTAAGCCCCCCATTCTTGTCATTCTGTGATGCTGTTCAGTGCTGCTATCCTAAAATACACCTTTGCCTACAAGGATCCTGCAGGCTAATTTCAGCAGCTGGGAACCTGCCCAGACTGTCACTGGTTTTTAGGTATGCTGCCGCAGGCAGTCACCAGCAAGCATCTGTCTCCAGATCTAGGGGGAGTTTGCAGTGTGGCATGATCCCTGGCCCCAGTATAGAACCTAATGGAAAGTGAAAAGTCATAGACACAGATCCAAATATTTTTGTTGAAATAAATGTGAGACCTGTTTAAAAGTTATATTCACACACAAAAAAAGAGAGTTACCTTAATCCCACAGGGGTCAATGCTGTTATTATTCTGGACCAACTGTTGATACAGATTAGCAGAGAATTGCACATACGGGTCCCTGTAGGCTGCTTGGTATCGCAGCCATCTCATGGATCCCCCAGTATAGCAATCAAGCTCCATGGTCTTTGCAGTCAGCCCAACCTGGTTTCAGTTCTTATTTCTGCTACTTATTACCTGTGTGATTTGGAGCATGTTTTCTCATCTGTGAAATGGGGATAACAATAGTACCTAACTCATATGGTGAATGTGAGAATTAAATGAGGTAATACATATTGTATGCTTTGTAAAGTGCTTTTCACATAATAAGGCCTGAGGTACTACACTTTTTTTTATTTTGTGTTATTATTATTAATAATAATAACTGGGACTCAGAGAGGTAAGAAAGCTGTCCAAAATCACACGGCCAACAACTGGCAGGGCCAAGGTGAGAACCCAGGACTATCTGCCCATGAGTATGACACACTGCCTCCGAAAGGGAAAGGCAATGGTTATTCTGAAAGCATCAAGAACAAAGGCAGAACTTGCCAGCAGACACTGTTGTGGACCAGTCAATTTTTAGCAGAATCTTGTCAGTTAGGGGCAAAACAGTGGTAATCAGCCTCATCTCTAGCAATAATTCCCACCATTTTTCTCACAGGCTATGCTGTTGCTTCATAAAGATGGCAAACCTTGGCCTCTGACACTCTAAAACCAGGCAAGACTGAGCTAACCTATTTGTTAATTGGGGTTAAAAATTGACAAAATTAATTCTGAGTTATACAACCAGTGCAGCTTCTTTGTTTTGTGCAATTTCTCTTTGTCTACCTCTACCCTGCTGTGAAACCCCATCTTGACATGGCGTACTCTGTGAGGCAATCCCCTTCCAAACCCCAAATGGAATGTGAGACACAAATGCCTCTGGATTTTCCTTCCCTTAAACCTTCTGAAGTTTTCCTTTGGCACAGCCCTTAAGATGACACCCAGAAGCCAAGGTGGGAAGGTGAAGTCAGGGCCTAGCCTTTGATTTCTTGCCACCCTTCTTTCCTTTTGGCAAAATACTTTTTTATTTTCTATTCCTTCTTACAAGAATATTCCTTAGGTCACCTTCTCATTCCACTCTACCCATAGCTCAGAACAAAGCTGTATTTTCTTCCCTCCCTCCCTTCCTTCCTGCCTTCCTTCCTTCCTTTCTTTTACAAATGAAAGTTATCATTTTTGGCTGGATGCAGCATCTCACACCTGTAATCCCAGCACTTTGGGAAGTTGAGGCTGGTGAATCATCTGAGGTCAGGAGTCCAAGACCAGCCTGGCCAGCATGGCGAAACCCAATCTCTACTAAAAATATGAAAATTAGCTGGGTATAGTGACATGCACCTGTAATCCTAGCTACTTGTGAGGCTGAGGCAGGACAATCACTTGAACCCAGGAAGTGGAGACTGCAGTGAGCCAAGATCACGCCACTGCACTCCAATCTGGGCCACAGAGGAGCAAGACTCCATCTTATAAAAAATTTTAAAAAAGATAAAGTTATTATTTTTAAATTTTGATTATAATTAAGATAGGACTACATTGCATAGATACACCTTTAAACCAATGAAGATAGAAATATGACATTTTTCAGAGCCTTAATATTTAGCGTCTTCCAGGATAAAAATATAGTTATAAAACTTTTTTGTTTAGATTAGTTTAAATAATTTTTTTAAAAAAAGTTTGACCTGAATTTTCTGGACCTTCCTTTCTTATAACCTTTAGGTTTGGGAGTACATGTGAAGGTTTGTTATATAGGTAAACTCACATCATGTGGGTTTGTTGTACAGAGTATTTCATCACCTACCTATTAAGCCCAGTACCCAATAGTTATTTTTCCTGCTCCTCTCCCTCCTCCCACCCTCTACCCTCAGGTAGACTCCAGTGTGTGTTATTCCCGCTGTGTGTCCCTGTGCTCTCATCGTTTAGCTCACACTTAGAAAAACATGTAGTATTTGGTTTTCTGTTCCTGTGTTAGTTTGCGAGGCTAATAGCGTCCAGCTCCATCCATGTTTCTGCAAAAGACAAGATCTCATTCTTTTTTATGGCTGCATGGTACTCCATGGTATATATGTATCAGTTTTTCTTTATCTAGTCTATCATCGATGGGCATTTAGGTTGATTCCATGCCTTTGCTGTTATGAATATTGCTGCAGTAAACATTTATGTGCATGTGTCTTTACAGTAGAATAATTTATATTCCTCTGGGTATATACCAACTAATGGAATTGCTGGGTCAAATGGTAGTTCTGCTTTCAGCTCTTTGAGGAATCCCCATACTTGTTCCACAATGGTTGAACTAATTCAAACTCCCACCAACAGTGTATAAGTGTTCTGTTTTCTCCGCAACATTGCCAGCATGTTATTTTTTGACTTTTTATTAATAGCCATTCTGACTGGTGTGGTTTTAATTTGCATTTCTCTAATGAATGGTGATATTGAACTTATTTTTCTTTTTTTTTTTGAGATGGAGTTTCGCTTTTGTTACCCAGGCTGGAGTGCAATGGCGCGATCTCGGCTCACCGCAACCTCCGTCTCCTGGGTTCAGGCAATTCTCCTGCCTCAGCCTCCTGAGTAGCTGGGATTACAGGCACGCGCCACCATGCCCAGCTAATTTTTTGTATTTTTAGTAGAGACGGGGTTTCACCTTGTTGACCAGGATGGTCTCGATCTCTTGACCTCGTGATCCACCCGCCTCGGCCTCCCAAAGTGCTGGGATTACAGGCTTGAGCCACCGCGCCCGGCCTGAACTTATTTTTCTATGCTTGTTGGCTTCATGTATGTGTTCTTTTGAAAAGTGTCTGTTCACATCTTTGCCCACTTTTTAATGGGGTTGTTTTTCTCTTCTAAATTTAAGTTTCTTATAGATGATGGATAGTAGACCTTTGTCACATGCATAGTTTGCAGATATTTCCTCCCATTCTGCAGATTGTCTTTTTACTCTGTGGATAGTTTTTCTTGCTGTGCAGAAGCTCTTAAGTTTAATTATATTCCATTTGTCTGTTTTTGCTTTTGTTGTGATTACTTTTGGTGTCTTTGTCATTAAATCTTTGCCCATTCCTATATCCAGGATAGTATTGCCTAGGTTGTCTTCTAGGGTTTTTACAGTTTTGGGTTTTACATTTAAGTCTCTAATCCATCTTGAGTTGATTTTTGTGTATGGTGTAAGGAAGGGGTCCAGTTTCAATCTTCTGAACATGGATAGCCACTTATCCCAGCCCCATTTATTGAAAAAGGAGTCTTTTTCCCATGGCTTCCTTTTGTCATCTTTGTTGAAGATCAAGTGATCATAGTTGTGCAGCCTTGTTTCTGGACTGTCTATTCTTTCCATTGGCCTACGTGCCTGTTTTTATACGAGTACCATGCTGTTTTGGTTACTATAGCCCTGTAGCATAGTTTGAAGTCAGGTAACAACAATGCCTCCAGCTTAGTTCTTTTTGCTTTGAACTGCCTTGGCTATTCAAGCTCTTTTTAAATTCTACTTGAATTTTAAAGTAGATTTTTCTAGTTCTGTGAAGAATGCCATTTGGTAGTTTGATAAAAATAGCATTGAATCTATAAATTGTTTTGGGCAGTATGGACACCTTAATGATACTGATTTTTCCTACCCATGAGAATGGAATATTTTTCCATTTGTTTGTGTTTTTTTCTGAGCAATGTTGTCATTTTTATTGTAGAGATCTTTCATCTTCCTGGTTAGCTGTATTCCTAGGTATTTTATTTTTTTGGTGGCAATTATAAATGTGGTTGCCTTCCTGGTTTGGCTTTTGGCTTGGCCACTGTTGGTGTGTAGGAATGCTGGTGATATTTTCACATTGATTTTGTATCCTGAAACTTTGCTGAAGTTGTTTATCAGCCGAAGGAGCTTTTGGGCCAAGACTATGGGAATTTCTAGATATAGAATCATGTTGTCTGCAAACAGGGATAGTTTGACTTCCTCTCTTACTATTTAGATGACTTTATTTCTTTCTCTTGTGTTATTTCTCTGGCTAGGACCTCCAATACTGTGTATAATAGAAGTGGTGAGAGAGGACATCCTTGTCTTGTGCCGATTTTCAAGGGGAATGTTCCAGCTTTTGCCCATTCAGTATGATGTTGGCTGTGCATTACTATGTTGCCAGCTGTTACTACTTTGAAGTGTGTTCCTTCAATACCTACTTTATTGAGAGTCTTTAACATGAAGGGATGTTGAATTTTATCAAAAGTCTTTTCTGCACCTATTGAGGTAATCATGTGGTTTTTGTCTTTAGTTCTGTTTATGTGATGAGTCCCATTTATTGATTTGCATATGTTGAACCAACCTTGCATCCCAGGGATAAAGCCTACTTGATCATGGTGGGTTAGCTTTTTGATATGCTTCTGGGTTTGGTTTGCTAGGATTTTTGTTGAAGATTTTTACATCAATCTTCATCAAAGATACTGGTTTAAAGTTTTTATTTGTTGTGCCAGGGTTTGGTATTGGGATGATGCTAGCCTCATAGAATGTGCTGGGAGAAGCCCCCCTCCTCAGTTTTTTGGAATAGTTTTTGTAGGAATGATACCAGCTCTGCTTTTATATCTGGTACAATTTGGCTGTGAATCCATCTGATCCTTGGCTTTTTTTGATTGGTAGGCTATTCATTACTGATTCAGTTTTGGAGCCTGTAATTGTTCTCATAGCTGTTCAGGGAATCAATTTCTTCCTGGTTCAGTCTTGGGAGGATGTATGTGTCCAGGAATTTATCCATTTCTTCTAGGTTTTCTAGTTTGTATGCATAGAGGTGTTCATAGTAGATTCTGCTATTTTTATTTCTGTGGGTTCAGCAGTAACACTTCTTTGATCATTTCTAATTGTGTTTCATTGGATCTTTCTTTTCTTTTTTATTAGTCTAGCTAGTAACTGACCTTATTAATTCTTTTAATAAAGCAATTCCTGGATTCATTGATCTTTTGAATGTTTTTTTTTGTGTTTCATTTTCCTTCAGTTTAACTCTAATTTTGGTTATTTCTTGTCTTCTGCTAGCTTGGGAGTTGATTTGTCCTTGCTGCTCTAATTCTTTCAGTTGGGATATTAGGTTGTTAATTTGAGATTTTTCTTTTTGATATGGGCATTTATTGCTACAAATTTCCCTCTTAACACTGCCTTAGCTGTGTCCCAGAGATTTTTGTATTTTATGTCTTTGTTCTCATTAGTTTCAAAGAACTTCTTGATTTCTACCTTAACTTCATTTACCCAAAAGTCATTCAGGAGCATGTTGTTTAATTTCCATGTAATTGCATAGTTTTAAGTAATTTTCTTAGTATTGACTTCTATTTTTATTGCACTCTGGTCCAAGAGTGTGTTTGGTATGATTTTCATTCTTTTGCATTTGCTGATGATTGTTTTATGTCCAATTATATGCTCAGTTTTAGAATATGTGCCATGTTATGATGAGAAGAACGTATATTCTGTTGGTTTGGGGTGGAGAGTTCTGTAGAGATCTATCAGATCCATTTGGTCCAATGTTTAGTTTAGGTCATGAATATCTTTGTTAATTTTCTATGTTGATGACCTAATACTGTCTAATACTGTCAGTGAAGTATTGAAGTCTCTCACTATTATTGTGTGGAGTCTACATCTCTTTGTAGGTCTCTGAGAATTTGCTTTATAAATCTGGGTGCTCCTATTTTGTGTGCATATATATTTAGAATAATTAGGTCTTCTTGTTGAATTAAACCCTTTATCATTATATAATGCCCTTCTTTGTCTTTTTTGATGTTTGTTGGGTTAAAGTCTGTTTTGTCTGAAATTAGGATTGCAATCCTGCTTCTTTCTGTTTTCCATTTGCTTGGTAGATTTTCCTTCATCCCTTTATTTTGAGCCTATGGGTGTCTTTATATGCAAATAGTTCTCTTTAAGACAGTATACCTTTGGGTTTTGCTTTTTTTATTCAGCTTGCCACTCTGTGCCTTTTAGGTGGGACATTTAGCCCATTTACATGAAAGGTTAGTATTAATATGTGTGGATTTGATCCTGTCATTGTGTTATTAGCTGGCTATTAAGCTGGCTTGTTTCTGTGGTTGCTTTATAGTGTCACTGGTCTGTGTATTTGAGAGTGTATGTGTATTATTTGGTAGTGATCTTTTCTTTTCTTTTTTTTTTCCCCCATTTATTTATTTTATTGTATTTTAGGTTTGGGGGTACATGTGAAGAACATGCAAAATTGTTGCATAGGTACACACTTGGCAGTGTGGTTTGCTGCCTTCCTCCCCATCACCTACATCTGGCATTTCTCCCCTTGCTATCTCT
>NW_016107521.1:647751-671227 GCF_001604975.1 Cebus imitator | reverse complement strand
TAGGTGATCTACCCTTTATCTCTAGCTGCCTTTGACATTCTTTCTTTCATTTTGACCTTGAAGAATCTGAAGATTATGTGCCTTGGGGATAATCTTCTTGTATAGAATCTTGCAGTGATTCTCTGTGTTTTCTGAATTTGACAGTTGGCCTATCCAGCAAGGTTGGGGAAGTTTTCATGGATGATATCCTGAAATATATTTTCCAAGTGGTTTGCTTTCTCCCCTCCCTTTTGGAGATGCCAGTGATTCATAGATCTGGCCTCTTTACATAATCCCATACTTCTCAGAGGTTTTGTTCATTCTTCTTTGTTCTTTTTTCTTTATTTTATCTAACTGTCTTATTTCAGAGAACCAGTGTTTAAGTTCTAAGATTCTTTGCTCAGCTTGGTCTATTCTGCTGTTAATAGTTGTAATTGCATTGTGAAATTCTTGTGTTGTGTTTTTCAGCTCTGTCAGAGATGTTAGGTTCTTTTTTATACTGGCTGTTTTGTCCTTCAGCTCCTGTATTGTTTTATTGCGATTTTTAGTTTCCTTGCATTGGGTTTTGCCATTCTTCTAAATCTCAATGATCTTTCCTATCCGTATTCTGAATTCTACTTTTTCATTCATTTCAGCCAACTCACCTGGTTAAGAACTCTTGTTGGAGAACTGTTTCAGTCATTTGGAGGACATATGACACTCTGTTCATTTGAGTTACCAGAATTCTTGTGTTGGTACTGGAATTCTTGTTCCTTTAACTGCAGCATAGATTGAGTATAGTTAATAGACTTCTTTTCTAGATGTTTTTACAGGGCCAAAGTTTTATTCATGGTCTTTATTTGAAGCTGACTTCTTGTCTTTGGTTTCACAGTGTTGTATATTAGTGGGTTATTTTTGGTGTTGAAGTTTTGGATGTGATCCAGTAGGTGGCGTTTAGGCATATTGGTTGTTGGTAGACTTGCTCAGTTGTGTGGCCCCCCTTTCTTTCCTCAGTTGCATCTGTGTTCCCTCACAACTGCAACTGAGTTTCCTTTGAACGCTCTGAAAGTGTGTGCTCCTCTCTTCTTTGAGTGCTGGCTGTAAATGATGGCTTAGCACTTTTAGGCTGCCCCCTGCAGCTCTGGGGTGATCTCAGGGCTTATGTTTCTCCCCCAAGTTGGGGGCAATAGAGTAAGGGACCTTAGTAGTGGTTGTGGCCAAGGGTCTTTTTCTTGTTTCCTGGGAGCTGTACCCCAGAGAGATACAGGTTAGCAATTGCTCAGTGCAATCAGCCCAGAATGGAGGGTCTGTGCTGTGGGCTCAAGCCAGGAGTTCCTGTCTGGTGACAAGCAGAGTGGAACTCAGTGAGAATATACCTGCCTCCTCTCCTTGGGTCGATGCTTGTTAGAGGTATGGGTAAGGCACTTAGGGTCTTTGCTCCTTCACTAATCCAAGAGTAGCAAGGACACTTCTACTGCAGAGGCAGTGGCAGAGAGGCTTCAATTACCTCTATGGGCTCTGCCCAGGGAGTTGCAGAGCTGCTACTGGCTCAGTGGCCGCAGCAGGGGGTGACTGGAGGCCCACACCTGGAGGACCTACCTGGTGAGGAGGTACAGGAACAGGCCACTTTTCCATAGGGCTGTCACAGTATGCTGGGGGTCTGCACTGGTCCCTAGTCACCTTGGGTTTTCTTGTACCTAGGGGTATCAACAGTGAGGGCTGTGAAACAGCAAAGATGGCAGCCTTCCTCTCCCCTTGGGAGCTCCCTCCCAGGGAGGTTCAGACCTGTTGCTGGCTGGAAGACACCTGTAGGAGGTGGCTGGAGACCCTATTGGGAGGTCTCACCCAGTGAGGAGGAATGGTATTGGGGACAAGCAGGTCTGGCTATGTTTTCATAGAGCAGCTCTGCTATGCTGGGGATCTGCTTCAGCCCCTTTGTCCTGGACTCTCCAAAGCCCAAAGGGTGAGACAACTAAGTTGCCCTAACAGCAAAGATGACGGCCCACCGTCCCACTGGGTGCTCCATCCCAGGGAGGTATAAAACCTCCATCAGCCAGAAAACACCAGTGGGGGTAGCTGGAGGCTCCAGCCTGGAGGTCCTGCCCAGTGAGGAGAAATGGGATCGGGACTCACTTAAAACAGCAGTCTGGCCACGGAAAACTATTTTCATATAGATATGCATAGCTTATATATGAAAAAGGAGATTTGGGGATTTATTTTAAAAATGTATCTCTCATCAGTATCTGGCTTTCAACTCTGTCTTGCTATTGAACTAAAAAAGATTTCTTTTCAAGATAGCACCCATCCCTTCCTTCACTAGAGCAAAATGTCTCTTGGCTTACCTTTAAAGCAGATGGGATACAGGGAAAGAAAAATAACACCTGAATTGCTAAAAAATTACAGAAGAAATAATGGAAGATATTTTAAAAATAGTATTCCCATAAGACTGGTGCAAAACTAATTATGCCATTGGGATATATCATTCATTCATTCATTCCTTCATTTGAGAATATTTATAGATAGTCAAGATTTGCCAGGCACCAAGAATAGCAATAAACTAAACTTTCCCACTTTCACAGTCCAGATAATAGCACTGAGATCATCCACAAGTATATGTATTTGATTTCTGTAGAATCTTGGAGAACTCTCACAGAAAATGAATTGCTGTTTTCTGGATGATCAATAATGAGAATAAAAATATTTGCTTTTTGGGGGACAACTACATCAAGCCCTGTGCTCAGGGTTGCTATATCCCAGTCGTATCTGCATTTTGTGTTACCTATTGCAAGTTACCCTAAAATTTATTATCTCACAATTTCTATGGATCTTGCATCTGGGAGCAGCTTAGCTAGGTACCATTTGGCTTAAGGTATCTCACAAGGTTGCAGTCAAACTGTCAGTCATCTCAAGACTTGAATGGGACTGAAGAGACTGCTGCCAATTTCACTCGCATGGTTATAAGCAGGCCTCAGAAGGTCTGCTTCCAAGCTTACTCACGTGAGCTTATTTATCCATGGGGCTACTGTATGACATGGCAGATGGTTTCCCCCAAATAGGTAAATTAAAGGAGAGTGAAAAAGAGTGCCAAAGGTGGAAGCCACAGTCTTTTTATAACCTGATCTCTCAATTGACATCCTGTCACTACTGCTGTATTCTATTTGTTAGGAGCCAGTGCATAAATCCAGCCCAAACTCTAGGGGAGGATATTACCCAGTGATATGGATACCAATAAGTAGGGATTATTGGGTCATTGTAGAGACTGCCTAGCACAACATTCCACTTGCTATACATGCCTTTGGCTTATGGGTCACAGTATAGATTTCTATGATTTCTCCCCAGTTCTTTGGCATAAATGGTTGCAAGCATTTGGTGAATGTTTCACACATTATGCTTTAATATTGAATTTGTTTAGGCATACCCACCATGACGATGATAGTTTGCAGGGCCTATGAAGTGGAGGGTTTCTTTTAAGGTGGCATCTTGTAATCACTTGCTCTCTGCTATTGAGAGAGCATATTGTGATACAATCATGGAATCACAAATGAGTGCTTAACGAATTAGACATTTAGAAGGCTTTCCCCCTGGTCATTCACGCCCTGCCATTTCAGCTGTTCTAACCAACAAGGCAATTGAGCTCATTAGATCACAGGATTGAGGGTCAAGAAATCCGGATTTGAACCATGGCCCTACCTCTAACTAGCTCTTCACATGGATCAAGTTTATTTATCTCTCAGAAGTTTTGTTTCTTTTTTTTTTTATTGGTCTCTAAATTCCCTCCCCATTCTAACATTCCATGCTTCTTTAGTCACAGGTGTATTTATTCTTCAGGAGCTTTGCATGGAGCCAGGTAAATGGACTTGTTTCCGTCTTGCTCTGGTTGCATCGATTGTTGGTACTGGACAGACTGTTATCACTGGATAATTTTCTAAAGGAACAGAGGCCCTGGAAACAAAAAAGACATTTCCACCAGTTTTGCATGGGAAAGCATTTAACAGTTATTGAAATCTTGCCATGTGCCAGGCACTATGCTAAGCACTTTATAGGCATTCTCATTTGATTTTAATAACAATCCTACAAAGTAGGTATCTTTCTAGCCTTTGTTTATTGAAGAAGGAACTGAGGCTTAGAATTTGTCAAAATCACAAGCTAGTAATGAGCTGGGCCAATATTCTAATGACTGGTCTCTTTGGCTCAAAGCCAGGCTCTTGACTTCTAAGTTGCCTATTTTGGGCTCCAGTCCCTTGGATAGGGCTTAATCAGTCAAAAATCCAGGACCCTGGGCAATGGAACTTATCAAAGTATTTTGGCCAGTATGGTATCTTAGAAATCTTAAGCAAACCCTAGGAATGAACAGTATTGTTTCCAGAATAAGCAGTTGATATAAAGGTGTGGCCTAAAGAAAGGCAGGTCCTATGAGCAAATATAATTTTCTGACATGACCCCTAATTGTGTATTGCTGAGCAGAGATAACCAAAAGCCTTGTGCTGCTGCTGCTTTGAAAAAAAAAATTTCTTTACACTGTCTTTTAAAAAAATTCCTCATGAATGTACATTTATTTGAAAACCTCTTCTGTGTTTTTAGTGAGTAAGAGTTACAAAAGTGTAATGCCACTCAGCCCCTCCAGTCATCCTGGATGTATAGCCGTAGTTTCTTTTTGCTGAAAGGTCTTTCAAAGCAGGCAGGACTTATAGGCTGATTTTCCTTTTTCTCCTTGAGGCTTTTAGTCACACAACTAGAGCTTAGAACTGAATTGGAGTCATGGCACACTGTAAAATAGTCTACTGGGAGCCCCCTGGCAAGGGATGTGTCTGGTTTCTGGTTCCTTAGTTTGCAGTGTCACTGTTATACAAGCTGGTTCCTGCTATGGACTGTCAAGGGAGGATGCCCGTCACTTTTCAGTGGCTCTTGTTCCTAAATGGCTATTTTAGGTGGGAGACCTGTGAAGATAGAATAAATATTATTTTATATAGCCATTTATTTGGCTGTTGCTAAAAGGAAAATTTCTATCAACATGAAGAAGTCATTCCAAAGATTTTACTAAATGGGAATGGTTACATTAGAGTGATTAAAACTGTAAGTAACAAGGTATAACCACTAAAATGTATGGAGAATTTTACAGGAGCTCTGCACGTCATCTAGGTATATTCTTTCACCAATCTCGGGTGATAGGTATTATTATTATCTCTATCATGCAGATGATATGTACAGAATTTGTGGGACTTATTCAGAGTCACAATTCCAAAACTGGGAGAGCTGAACAAGAATTTGGGTCTTTCAGAATCCAAACCCAGTGTTCTGGGTCACTATGTGATGTACCTGCAAATAAGTAAGGATCTTCTTTTATTTGAATCTCAGAAACTTGCAACTGCCCCTCATCAGGGATAGGCATTTAAAATTTGCACTTCCTAAATTTGTAACACAGACAAAACGTAAGGTTGAATAGTCATTTTTAAGAATAAACATTTACAAATCACTTCAAAAATATCCATTTAAAGTTGATATAAAATATGAAATTATAAAATATCAGGATGAGAAAGGATCTGAGAAGTAATGCTTCCTTCATGTACCCTTCCATTCTTTTCTCATGCCACCTGCCATTCTCACCAGCTCGTTTAAATAATCCTTCTCTTGGCAGCACACTTAGTTTATAAAGCTCTATGCCTTAAAGACAGTCTACAACTTGGCTATCTTCCTCACTCAGTTTCTCCTTCCCTCAATATTAGATCAAAATGGGGTGAATTGTTCATAGAAGAAGAAGCAACTGAGACTTAGAAAAGTAATTTGTCAAGATCACAAGCTAATAGTGAGCAGGGCCAAAATTTTAATGGTTGATCTGTCTGGCTCAAAGCCAGGTTCTTCACCTCTAAGTTATCTATTTTGTGCACCAGCAGCTACTACTGAATCTCTATATGTCTTATTAAGGAGCAAAATTTATGCAACAGAAACAATATCTCAGATATCTCTGTTTACTTTCCTCTGGAGAACTTGTTCATTTAATAATACTACTTGCCTATTTGTTTTTTCTTTCAACTTATTTGAATAGAACTGTACTGTCCAATAAGGTGACCACTGATTAAATGAGGCTATTGAGCACTTGAAATATAGCTAGTCCCAATTAAAAGGTGCTATAAGTGTACCTCTTATAGCCAGATTTTGAAGACTTAGTATGAAACGTCTCATTAATAAGTGTTTATATTGATTATATGTTGAAATAATATTTTGGATAGATTGGGTTAACGTGTATTGTTAAAATTAATTTATCTAATGTTTTTAAGGTAGCTACTAGAAACTTTAAAATGACATGTGCCTCCTCGTACTACATTTCTATTAGACAGTGCTAGACAAGACCATAGGTTAAATAATAAAGGAGATGTAACTAGAAAAGTTAATTAAATCTCAGTCTTGGAAGATCTTGAAAGAATATTTGTGAATCCTCGAGTGTGCCAAATATTGCTCACAGAATACAGAAAAAGGTAATGTCTTCACTCAAGTTTCACAACTTTGATATTGCATGCTAAGTGGAACTTTCACATACCAATATCCACAGTTGCTTGAGTCAGGCACCTTTTGCAGTTCTGTACCGGCTGTTTCGTGAAGTAGTTTCACAGTTAGAAAAAGCTACCAAGAATGGAGGCCTGAAAAGAAGAGGCCACTGCCCTGCAAGGGAATTTGGAGACAACTGTTTAATTTCCATATGAGAGCAATGAAAAGGAAGGCACCAAGCCATTAACTCAGGGTACACTGTCTGGCAAGCCTTTGGCAAGAGATGTAGCATCTACTTAAATGGGTCACAGATTGATTGTTAATTTCTATTTATGGGGTTTGTTTCATTTTCTTGTGTCTCAGTTAGCTCCAGGGTGATGCTTTAAATAGTTGTGAAGGCATCCGCAGAGTTAGTCAAAGTTTCTGGAGTGGTCATCATTAACTTCCTTTGTCAGTAATTCTCCACCTTCCAATGAGTCTTCAGCAGAATCAGAGCTACTCCCCTGGAATCCAACCAATAAGCTGTTATCAGAATTCTCCAGCCATTCCTGGATGCCATTGCCAACAAGCTGGAAAGAACTGTGTAGGAGGAAATGCCAGCCTTGCTGAGTCAGGCAACTTCTTCAGCCCAGGGTTGACTAGAAATGAGCATGACTGCATCCGTGGTACCACAGGAGGTATAGTCAGCCCAGGCCCAGCTCCATCTGATTTGCCAGCTAAGGAAGGGAACTGTCCAGAGAAGGGAATGTTCCAACTCCATGCAGATAAGGGCCGGCACAGGAGAGCTCCATGCAGGCAGCAGGTGTGGTCACTAGCCCTTTGAATTATGGGGTTCCTTTGGTGTGGTTAGGATGAGAATGAAAGACTGAATAAAAGCTGAGGGCTATTAAAGCCTATGCTACCCACAAGCTTTGGATTTAGATCTAGACTAGATGAGAGTGGATGGTCCAATTTCAGTAGCCTCCAAAGTGACTAAGTTTGAAGTTTAGTATGAAATTTGGAGTCAAAAGAAGTGAAGTTGATTCACTTCTACCAGTTAACAGCTATGTGATCTTGGCCAAATCACTTAGTCCTTCTGAATTTCAATTTCCACCTATAAAATGGGCATATAGTACCTCCTTTCTGGATTTAACTAAAGAAAGGTTTGTCAGGTTTAAATAAAAGATGTGTGTAAAAATACCTGTCAGCAGGTACAGGGAATGCAATGAATCTTTTCTCCTTTCCCGCCTTTGTGTGTTTTATTGTTAAAGGCTTAATATAAATAAATATATTTCCTGTAAAACCAAATCTTAACTTTTGGTAATGACAGTACTTACCCTACCTTATCTTTTTTAACAACTTTATTTTGGAGATCATTGAACAATGATGACAATAATGATGATGATGATGAATACTTTTCTTTTATTCAGCACCTACTCAGTGCTTGGCCCTGTAAAATCATAATGACTCCATAAAGCAAGTATTATTTACACCATTTTGTACATGAGAAATGAGGTTAAGACATTAAGTGGCTTACCAAAGGTTATGATTAGTAGACCTGAGATGTGAACCCTAAGTGTGACTGACATCAACACTATGATTCTTAACCACTATGTTATATTGTATCAGTGCTGTCAGTTCCCCTTATTTTTCATAAAACCAAAAGATTTTCTGTGTACATTAAAGGTATCAAAATGTGCTTTAAAAATTGAACCATTTTTAGAAAAACATCCCATGATCATGGATAGAAAAAAAAATATCATTAAAATAGCTATACTGCCTAAAACAATTTACAGATTCAATGCTATTCCTATCAAACTACCAATTACATTCTTCATAGAACTAGAAAAAACTATTTTAAAATTCATATGGAACTAAAAAAGAGCCCAAGTAGCCAAGGCAATCCTAAGCAGGAAAAGAAAAAAAGGCTGGCGGCATCACTTTGCCCAACTTCAGACTACACCACAGTGCTACAGTAACCAAAACAGTATGGTACTGGTACAAAAACAGGCACATAGACCAATGGAACAGAATAGACAGCCCAGAAACAAGGTTGCACATCTACAATCATCTGATCTTTGACAAAGCTGGCAACAACAAGGAATGGGGAAAAGATTTATTCAATAAGTGGTGCTGGGATAACTGGCTGCCCATATACAGAAGACAGAAGCTGAACCCCTTTCTTACGCCATACACAAAAATCAACTGAAAATGGATTAAAGACTTACATGTAAAACCTAAAATTGTAAAAACCCTGGAAGACAACCTAGGCAATACCATCCTGAACATAGGAATGGGCAAAGATTTCATGACAAAGATACCAAAAACAGTTGCGACAAAAGCAAAAATTGACAAATGGAATTGAATTAAGAGCTTCTGCACAGCAAGAGAAACTATCCACAGAGTAAACAGACAACCTACAGAATGGGAGAAAATAGCTACAAACTATGCATGTGACAAAGGCCTACTATCCATCATCTATAAGAAACTTAAACAAATTTATAAGAGAAAAACAACCCTATTAAAGAGTGGGCAAAATATGTGAACAGACACTTTCCAGAAGAAGACATACGTGCAGCCAGCAAGTATAAAAAAGCTCAGTACCACTCATACTCTGAATGGCTGTAACAAAAAGTCAAAAAATAACATGCTGGCAAGATTTCAAAGAAAAGAGAACACTTATACATTGTTGATGTGAGTTTAAATTGTGGAAAGTAGTGTGGCAATTCCTCAAAGAGCTAAAAGCAGAACTACCATTCAACCCAGCTATCCCACTACCAGGTATGTACCCAGAGAAATATAAATTTTTCTACTCTAAAGACACATGCACATGGATGTTCATTGCATCAATATTCACAATAGCAAAGACATGGAATCAACCTAAATGCCCATCAGTGATAGATTGGATAAAGAAGATGTGGTACATATACACCATGGAATACTATGCTGCCATAAAAAGAATAAAATCGTGTCTTTTGCGGAAACATGGATGGAGCTGGAGACTATCCTTAGTAAACTAACGCAGGAACAGAAAACCAAATACTGCATACTCTCATTTAAAAGTGATAGCTAAACGATGAGAAGTTATGAACACAAGGGAACAGCAGACACTGTGCACTGTAGTCTACCTGAGAGTGAAGGGTGGGAGGAGGGAGAGGGGCAGAAAAAATAACTATTGGGTACTAGGCTTAATACCTGGGTGATGAAATAATTTGTACAGCAAACCCCTGTGACACATTTACCTACATAACAAACCTTCACATATACCCCCAAACCTAAAATAAAAAAAACAATGTTCCTTTTCCCCATGATTCTCATTCCCACACTCCTTCCTCAAAACAAGAAATGCCAATTTAATACCCATATTTTTTCTATGTTCATATAAATGCACACAAATAAAAATATTCACACCATAAAATGCTTTTTCTGACTCAAGAAAATAAAATAAAAAATAAAAATAAAACCATTTCTAATTTTAACTACAGTATCTTAAGTAGTTAAACATATTTATTGTCTCATTAAAATTTTTCAATTGAAAGACAATCAGGAAATCATTTTGATGAAAGAAAATTGAATTTTCTCGGCTGTCACAGTGGCTCATGCCTGTAATCCCAGCACTTTGGGAGGCCAAGGTGGGTGGATCACCTGAGGTCAGATGTTCAAGACCATCCTCGCTAACATGGCAAAACGTTGTCTCTACTAAAAATACAAAAATTAGCCAGTTGTGGTGGTGGGCACTTGTAATCCCAGCTACTTGGGAGGCTGAGGCAGGACAATTGCTTGAACCCAGGAGACAGAGGTTGCAGTGATCCGAGATTGTGCCATTGCACTCCAGCCTGGGCGACAAGAGCGAAACTCCATCTCAAAAAAAAAAAGAAAATTGAATTTCCCATTCTGTATGATAATTTAAAAATAAATGTTTTCTGTGGAGAAAATAAATTATGTTTAAAACAAAGACTGAAAGAACTAATTAGAGATATACATATATAATTTAGAAATAATTATAGTCCTTAAGGTTTTATTATTAATGCTTCATTATTTGGGAAGATGTTTCAGAATTTGTAGATATGCAAGCTTGTTTGTATTATTGGAAGATTCCAAATGCTTCTTTTGTTTTGCATAAGAACTCAAAAGCAACGTAAGACCCACCTGCCCCCATATCATCATATGTGAAAATATTTGATGAAATATGAAAATATAAAAAATAATCTAGAAATCAAAGTGTACAAAGCAGTTTCTGAGACTAAAGACATAATGCTGCAAATAAATAAAGTGACAAACCATTGAGCATTTTTCATGATAGAGGTGGGGAGAGACTTCCATCTGGCAAGTTGATTCCAAAGAACGCTGTTATTTGCTGTTGCCCAGAGGCTCCCATTAGAATTCTTTTTCTTAGGTTTTACTCAGAAGAACAAATGTCATTTTAATGCCAACGTTTCCAAAAGCTGTTTATTCCTTAGATTTACTTTTCTAAAGTTTTGCCTCACCATGGCTCCATCCATGGCTTTACTTGCACTTCCAGCAACTGCTGACTATGCTTCATTTTTTAATCACTTTCTTCACTTGGCTTGAGGCATCACTTTCTCTTGGTTCTCCTTCTATGCCACTGGCTGTTTAGGTCCTTCTCATCTACTGGTTGCTGAGTATTAGAACACTGCAGAGTTTCACCCTAAAATCTTTTTATTTCTTTGTCTTTACTTACTTCTTAGGTAACAACATTCAGAGTCCCTATGCTTTGAAAGCATTTATACACCAATGAGCCTCAAATTTATAATTCTAGCCCTGACCTCTTTCCTAAATTATAGACTTGTACTCAGCCTCTACTGAAATCTCCACTTGAACATTTATCTAATAGGGAATCTCAAAACTGACCTGTCGAAAATCAAACTCCTGACTTTCCACTAACATCTTCCATCTCTCTGCTGTCATATTCTCTTCATACAGTCTTCTACATCTCAGGAAATGGTTTCTCTGTCCTTTCAGTTGCCCAGGCTAAAACCTTATCTTCTGTCTTTCTCTGATACCACATATCCAATTCATCAGTAAATCCTGTTGACTTTACCTTCAAAATACCATGTATTAAAAATCTGAACACTTTCACCACCTCCTTTGCTACTATCCTGGTCCATGCTTCCGTCATATCTCACTCTCTTACTGGAATTATTTTAATAACTTCCGAGCTGGACCCACTTCTTCCTTTACTTCAATACAATTTAAATGAACAAACATAGGAACATAGAAAAATTGTAGCATAACCATACTGTCAAACATTCTAGAGCTATAAAAATAAATTAGAATTGAATGCACAACATAGTTGAATATCACAAACATAATTTTTATCCAGAAAACATTCTGGCTAAGAGTACATACACTAAGGTCAGGTGTGGTGGCTCTTGCCTGTAATCCCAGCACTTTGGGAGGCCAAAGTGGAAGGACTGCTTGAGGCCAGGAGGAGTTTAAGACCAGCTTGGCCAACATAGTGAGATCCCATCTCTTAAAAAAAAAGTGGGGGGGGGGGCGGAAAAAGAGTACACATAGTATGATGCCTTTCATACAAAATTTTAAAGCATGACAATACTATAGATTATTTGGAGAAGCATACATATGCAGTTCATGTATAAAGAGATTTATGGAGGCTAGGTGCAGTGACTCATGCCTTTAATCTCAGCACTTTGGGAGACAGAGGTGGGCAGATGGTCTGAGGTCAGGAGTTTGAGATCAGCCTGGCCAACACGGTGAAATCTCATCCCCACTAAAAATACAAAAAAATTTAGCCAGGCATGGTGTTGTATGCCTATAATCCCAACTACTAGGGTGGTTAAGGCAGGAGAATCTCTTGAACCCAGGAGGCAGAGGTTTCAGTAAGCCAAGATTGCGCCACTGCACTCCAGCCTGGGCGACAGGGTGAGACTTTGTCTCAAAAAAAAAATAAAATTATTAAAAGAGAGATGGAAATTCAGAAATGTTAAACAGGGAATCTTCACTGTATTGATAATGTTTTCTTTTTTAAGCTGGTAATGGGTACCTGGATTTTCATTATATTTTTCTCTATTTCTTTTAGCATATCTCAATATTTCATAATAAATACTTTGTAATACATTTCATATGCACATAATATTAAATAAATTATAGACGTATATATACCAAAAGATTCATTGTGTTTATCTCTGGATAGTAGAAATATATCTTTATTTTCTTTGTTTTGCATGCTTACATTTTCTAATTTGTATTACTTTTATTTTAAAAACATCTTAAAACATAGAAGGATGTCACAAAGACACAGAGCTTCTATAAGATCTTTCATATGTTACCCTTGCTGGTATATAAGATACCCCCAAACTGATGTTCTAACAGCAAGTCAATATTTTATCCCTTCTCTCTTATGCTGCCGTTTTGGTCTGTTTAGGTTTAATGATATCTATTTTAGGTGGTACCTAACCATCTCTTGGCATAAAAAGCCAGCTCAATGATTGCTTGTTAAATCTTGAATGAATGAATTGCAATAAGCACGCAGATGACTCAGCATCGACTCACCTATAGGTAATGTCCACAGTCTTTACACAGTCTTCTTCATCTCCAGTGATGCAGAACTCATCCTTGACTTGCATGTTCACTTCAAATCCTTTCTTAAGCTCCCAGTACAAGAAGACACTATTGCTTCCTTCTCCAAACAAAACGCGCTCTCTCTTACTTCCAGGCCTTTGTCCATGTACCTCCCTATTCCTGGAATGAATACAACCTTTGTTTGTCTACCTGGTAAATATCTATTAATCTGTCATATTACAGTTTAAACATTTCTCCCCCTGTGAAGCATTCCTGGTTCTCTCCCTTCACTCATTAATTCACTCAACAATTACTGTGATAGGCTTAATAATGGTCCCCAAGAATCACCAGTTCCTAATATCCAGAAGTTGTGAATATGTTACTTTATATGGTCAAAAGGACTTTACAAATATGATTCAGTTAAAGATCTTGAGATGAGGGGAAGAGAGATAGAGTAAGACAGAAGGTGATGCAAAGATAGAAGCAGAGAGATTCAAAGATGCTACGCTGTTGGGCTGAAGGTAGAGAAAGAGGAAGGAATGCATCTCTGGTAGCTGGAAAAGGCAACAAAGTGATTATTCTCTAGAGCCTCCAGGAGGAACCACCTCTGCCGACACCTTGATTTTTGTCCCGTAAGACTCATGTAGGACTTCTTGTACCCAGAACTGTCAGAGAATGCATTTGTGTTATTTAAAGCCACTAACTTTGGGAGGCCAAGAAGGGAAGATCACCTGAGGTCAGGAGTTTGAGACCAGTCTGGCCAACATGGTGAAACCTGTCTCTACTAAAAATACAAATATTATCCAGACATGGTGGTGTGTGCCTGTAATCCCAGCTACTTGGGAGGCTGAAGTAGGGGAATTGCTTGAACCCAGGAGGCAGAGGTTGCAGTGAGCTGAGATTGTACCACTCACTCAAGCCTGGGCAAAAAAGCAAGACTGTGTCTCAAAAAAATAAAAATAAAAATAAATAAAAAGAAAGCCACTAAGTTTATGGTCATTTGTTACAGCAGGAATCGGGAAGTAGTATACCCATGTAACCACTATTTGCTAGACACAAAGCTAGGCACCAGAGGCATAGGCAACCCAGACAGACATAATTTCCACCTTAAAAGAGCTTATAGCCTGAAGGGGAATATGAATATTAAACAACTAAACAGAAGTTAATATATTCATGATATTAGTGTACTTAGATTGATGGTAATTTAGATTGATGGGGATAAGAAAAATCTGCTTGATGACACTGCATTTAAGCAGGGACTTGACAGATGAATAGGGCTTAGTGATGTGAAAATTGGGGGAGGAGGTGTTCTCAGGAGCACGTGCTAATGCCCTGTGGCAGGACACTGCTTGTGGTGAGGCGGTGTGAGAAGAGGCTGGAGAGATGGGCAAGATCCAAATCATGACAGGCCTTGTCTACATTCAGGAGGTCAGATTTTACCTGAAGGATGATGGGAAGACATTGAAAGCTTTAAAGCAGGCAAATGATGTGTCATAGCTAACATTTTGAAAGATGATTGAGACCTCTCTGTAGGGATTAGGTTGAAATGAGCAACTATAACAAAGGGGAGACCAATAAAAGCCTATACAAGACATGATGTGGTATGGAGAGAGGGAGGTTTGGGTAGAATCAACATTTAATTTTGAGACAGTGCCCTTAGAACTGGAGAAAATGAATGTGTTAAGGACATTTGCCAAGTTTCTAATATGAGCAATGTTAAGGACATTTACCGAGTTTCTAATATGAGATGTGGGCAGACGTTTTATATACTTTCCTAAAATGAGGACCCCTGAAGAAATACATGGACTGGGGGCAGGAGAGATCAAATGTTTGGTTTTCAAAATGTTAAATTTGAGGTGCCTATGGAACAACCAAGCAAAGATGTAAGGTAGTAGTTAAGCATGTAGGTTTAGAGCCCCAAAAAGATGTCTCAGATGACACTTAAAATCCTAGGGGTCACAGGGGTGGACTATAATTTCTTAAGTCATAGAAATTACCTAGGAAGAAAAGATCCTCAAGGCTGAACCTGAAAAAAACCGACATTTAGGGCTCAAGGAAAGGGAGAGGAGATAGCAAAGGAGATTGAGAGGGAATGCTCAGAGGAGTGGAGAAAACCCAGGAGCCTGGAATCAGTGAAGTCCGGGGAATAGTATAGAAGAGAGTGAGAGGGTTGAGTGGCGCTAAGAGGTAAAGAGGTGAGAACTGCAGAGCATTCCAGACTTGTGTACTTATAGGCAACCTTAGCAAGAGCAAATGTGGTTGGGTTGTAGGAGTCAGACTGAGGAACAAAAGTATTACAGGGAAGTGGAACATTGTGCATGTGATTTTTTTTTTTTTATTATTACAAGTTTAGAATAAAAGAGAATCAGGTGGTAGCAGATAAGGGATGGACAATCATATAAGGATTCTTCTTTAGTAGGTGATGGAATTGCAGGGTTAAGCACAGAGGAGAAAGGAAGAGGCTGGAGTTCCAGGACAGAAGGGGGATAGCCTGTGGGACAAGGCTCCTAGGATGCCTGGAAGGGGTGGAGCCTCTCCCTTGAGAAGGGATTCATCTTAGCTAGAAAGAGAACACCTCCCTCTGAAGGAGAGGGAACAGATGCTGGCAGGTTTGTTCTCTAGGCCAGAGGACAATGAGGATGGGAGTTTCCTTCTGATGACCTCTATTTTCATCATGAAGGTCATTTACTGAAAGTGAGATGAAACAGAAGAAGGATGATCTTAGATTTGGGGAAAGAGGGGAAGTCACTGACTAGTCATAGCTGAACAGAGAGTGAGCAGAACAGGCCATTTTCTCTGTGGTGCCCCACTTTACCTTAAACAGGAGGGACCCACCCTAGCACTGTGATACCTGTGGAGCAATTGTTTGTTTGAACCTCTTTTCTTTACTAGACTATGAGCACCTTGAAGACAGATTTTGCCTTCTTCATCTTTGCAATTTCAATATTGTTTCTGGTGTATAGTAAAATAGTTATTCATTCAGTTATTCATTCATCCAACATTTAATTATTTAATGTCAGATTTAATTACTGATTAAATAATTAAATGTCAGATGGATGAATGAGTGAATGAATGAATAACTATTATAGAACAGAGGACCAATATGAAAATGTCTGATTGGTCACATCCCACATATTTCTACATTGCCAGCATTCTGAGAAATAACAAAACCCCTGGATAATTTGCCACCAATGGGCAATGATTTTCCCAAGCCAGGTAAATCTGTGTCAGTGAAGTAGTTATAGGTAAGGCTTCTTTCTTCGGACAGATATATTCTAAAAAACTTTGGAGGAAGCAGAATATTCTAGATATTTCCTGCCATTTCTCCCTGGCAGAGCCAGAGCCTAGTCCTAAGGATAAAAGAAACTTTTCTTAAAAATAGTGAACATTATCACCTACAATCTCATATCTTATTTTTGCAAGTTTCAGTCTTTTCTATATATATACATTTTTTATAGTAAGCATGTTATTTAAAAACTATATG
This sequence comes from Cebus imitator, assembly GCF_001604975.1. Classification (NCBI taxonomy): domain Eukaryota; kingdom Metazoa; phylum Chordata; class Mammalia; order Primates; family Cebidae; genus Cebus; species Cebus imitator. The sequence goes on along the minus strand of NW_016107521.1, from coordinate 654,780 downwards.
AGGTGCTTTTTTCCACTTAAAATTATATCACATGAAAGCCATAGTAATCAACGCAATGTGGTATTAATTAAAGGATAGACTCATAGATTAATGGAACAGAAAGAGAGTACAGAAATAGACCCAGACAATGGCCAATTAATTTTCAACAAAGGCACCAAGGCAATGTGATAGAAAAAAATAATAATCTTTTCAAAAAATAGTGCTGAAATAGCTGAACAACCATATGCAAAAAAAGAGAACTTCAACCATACCTCACACCATATGCAAAAATTAACTTGCAATGGATGATAAGCTAAATTTAAAATCTAAAATTAAAACTTCTAGATAAAACAAAGCAGAAAATCTTTTTGACTTTGGATTAGGCAAAGGTTTCTCAGGACACAAAAAGCATGAAATGTAAAAGAAAAAATTGATAAATCAGGCTTCATCACTTATAAACAGGATCCACTCTTTAAAAGACACCATTAGGAAAATAAAAAGACAATTCATAGACTGGGAGAAAATATTTGCAAAACTGAGAATTCTTTAAGAATTCTGAATGCAAGTCCTTTATCATAAAGTCATCATAAAGGATTTGCATCCAGAAAACTTGAATTCTCATAATCATTCAGAAAGCTTGAATAATTCTCATAATTCAATAATAGGAAAACAGCCCAATTCAAGACGCCGGCGAAAGGATGGGTGTGGTGGCTCATGCCTGTAACCCCAGTGAGGCTGAAGTGGGAGGATTGCTTGAGGTCAGGAGTTTGAGACCAGCCCTGGGCAGCATAGTAAGACCTCATCTTTAGAAAAAATACAAAAATTAGCTGGACATGGTGGTGTGCACCTATGGTTCGAGTTACTCACAAGGATGAAGTGGGAGGATCATTTGAACCCAGGAGCTCGGGCTTGCAATGAGCTATGACTGCACCACTGCACCCTCTCCTGGGTGACAAAACAAGACACTCTCTAAAAAAATAAATAAGCAAAATGAAACAAAAAAAAAAACTGGGTAAAATATCTGAACAGGCACATCATCAAAGATGAATTATGAGCTGCAAATAGGCATATAAAAAGATGCTCAATGTTATTAGTCACCAAGAAAATGCAAATTAAAACCACATACAACTGCAAAATGGCATACAGCTACCTAGCAAATTTTTTAAAAGAGAAAAGCAACTGACAATACCAAATGCTGGTGAGGGTGCACAGCAATTGGAGCTCACATGGATTGCTGGTGGGAATGCACAATGGTATAACTACTTTGAAAAACAGTTTGACAGGGATCACTAAAAGTTAAACAAACTTATCACAGGACCTAGCAATCCCAATTCTAAATAGATAGTTACCCAAGAGAAATGAAGATATATGTCTACACAAAAAAGCTGTTCACAAATGTTTATAGTAGCTTTATTCATAATATTAGAAATATGGGGAACTGTTCGCTGGTAAATGGATAAACAAATATACATTGGAATACTACTCAAGATTCTTGGAAGAATTTTTTATTTTTTTAGACAGAGTCACTCTGTCACCCAGGCTGGAGAGCAATGGCGCAGTTTTGGCTCTCTGCAAGCTCTACCTCCCTGGTTCAAGCGATTCTCCTGCCTCAGCCTCCTGAGTAGCTGGGATTACAGGCGCATACCACCATGCCTGGCTAAATTTTGTATTTTTAGTAGAGAGAAGCTTCCACCATGTTGGCCAGGCTGGTTTCAAATTTCTAACCTCAGGTGATCCACCCAGCTTGGCCTCCCAAAGTGCTGGGATTACAAGCGTGAGCCACCACACCTGTCTGGAAGAATCATTTTTTGAAGTACCCATATTGACCCATTCAGAACTGATCTAACATTTCATCAAGGCTGTGAGTTGCTGTTGAAACATGTGGGAGTCCTGAGAGCAGGGTGATGATAAACCTCATACTGAGTGCAGGCTTCAGCCCTATCACTTCCCGTTCCTCTCTTCCATTTGACTTGCTTTAGTCCTCATCTGACCTGGTGCTCCTTCAGTTGTTCCTGCTGTCCCCTGTGGTTTGGCTCTAGGTCTCCTGTGTCATGGCCAGACAGCCAAGGACATTTCCACAGGAAGGGCATTTGCTGCGAGGCTCAGCTGCCCCACTAATTAGCCCAGTATTTTATATCATCCAGAGCAGGAAGAAGAAACAGATGAATATCTGTGGAGACTTGAGGGCAGGACCTTGTCTTATGCCTCCTGCAGTGGCCCATCATCTGCAAGCACAGAGTGTAATATATAGTAGGTTCCCAATACATGATGGCTTTGTATGCCAATTCAGTTTCTTTCTAAGATGTTAAATTCAGTTCTTAGTGTGTGGAATTAAAGTGTAAGGAATGCAAACTGAAAATCCTGTAGCAGGAGACAGGCTTAAATCATTGGAAGAGAAATAATAACCTTAATGTGTTTAAGGTTATTGGCTATGTAATATGTTTTTGTACATTCATACATCTCCAAATATTGATTATGTCATAGATGCTATGCCAAATTATTTAGGTCAAAGGGATCTATATCCAACAAGAAAAATAGATGATTAATTAAAAGTTTCAGCCAGGCGCAGTGGCTCATGCCTGTAATCCTAGCATTTTGGGAGGCTGAAACAGGCAGATCATGAGGTCAAGAGATTGAGACCATCCTGGCCGACATGGTGAAACTTCGTCTCTACTAAAAAATACAAAAATTAGCTGGGCGTGATGGCGCGCACCTGTAGTCCCAGCTACCTGGGAGGCTGAGGCAAGAGAATTGCTTGAACCTGGGAGGTGGAGATTGTAGTGAGCTGAGATCGTGCCACTGCACTCCAGCCTGGCACCTGGTGACAGAGTGAAACTCTGTCTCAAAAAAAAAAAGTTTCGAAGATGTATATTGGTCTTCACGTATTTTGCTGCCCAGTGAACGTTTTTCTCTTCCTGTTTTTTTCTTCACAGTAAGAAAAATAGATGTTATATACAGATGTCCTGGAATGGTGACTGGCAACTGTCATTCCTGTCCCAGCGTACTTCATTTCAGTGAGTAGTGAAGAATGAAGTATCAGAATTCAAAGAGTTAGGGGAACATGTATAGTTCTACACCATCTATCTACTCCTTTCTCTCCCACTGTGACTATCAGCTGTTTTCATATCTGTTTTGTTCAGAGGGAAGAGTTTTCCCATGTTTTACTTCCTCTTTGTTAATTGAAAAGACACAATTGTTTCTACTACTTCAGGCTTTCATTAATGAATAACTATTTTCACAATATTAAACATATACAGTTAAATTTTCTCGATTAGTCTGTTATCTGTAGTTTCTTTCTTTCCTCGCTCCCTCTTTTCCTCTCTCCCTCCTCTTCCCACCTCTTTCTTTCCATGCTTCTTCTTATATTTTGATGATTTTGATTTTTGTTTAATTAGTTTTGGGTGTTGCCATTGGTTTCATAAATTATCGGTGGTAAGAAACAGAAATAAAACTTCTGATAATATTTGGAGACTGACTTGTATATGGACAATGAGTCATGCTCATTTTTATTGATGCTAAGTGGTGACTTCAAATCATTTGGGAGAAAAATTTTAATAAATAATTTCAATACACTTCTTCGCTTGAAAAAATAGTAGACAATGTAACATAGAAGAAAACTTTGTACATTCCCATTATAAGTATCCCTCAAGCTCTCTGGTGTCCACAAGCATACACACTCTAATTAATATACTACAACTATAATGATGGTGGTTGTGAAGGGCACATGGGAAGAAGGGGGATGAAGGGAATGTTCCACATTGAGCCTAACTGGTGTTTTGTTGTTGTTGTTGTTTTCTTCTTTTCTTTTTGAGAAGGTCTTGCTCTGTCACTGAGGCTGGAGTACAGTGACACAATCATGGCTCATTGCAGCCACAAACTCCTGGGCTCAGGTGATCATTCCATCTCAGCTTCCTGAATAGCTGGGAGTACAGGTGTGGCCCCCATATCTGGATAATTTTTGTATTTATATTTTATAGAGATGGGGTCTCCTGATGTTGATCACACTGGTTTTGAACTCCTAGTCTCAAGTGATCTTCCTGCATCAGCCTCCCAAAGTATCGGGATTATAGGCATGAGCAACCATGCCTGGCCGAAATGCTGTTCACTGATGGGCTTCTGGGTGTTATTTCTGTCTGCTGCAGGGATTAGAGGGTAGTGGGTTTTCTGAGGATCCCTAAATCAGGAATATACAATCAGTGAAGCAGTATACTTTCAATTAGCAGAATCTAGCCTTTCAATGGCCATCTGCTGCTATCAGACATCTTTTTGAGGAGCCAAATCCTGCAAGCCCTACCCATGGTGATTATTATTCATCAGACAAAATGGATTTCCTCCTGTGGGTAGGGAGAAAGGATTCTCCTTCTAGGAAAAGAAGATGATCTTCATATGATAATGTATATGACATGCAGAATAGTTCTTCACTTCTGAGAAGAAAATATGGCTAGAAACACTTCTCAGCAATGTACAGAGCTTGGGCTCCTGCTGACCTCTGAGCAGACAACTGACACTCAGTGAGTAGCTTTAGATAGATGGGTGCCTCGTTTCTAGGAAATGAGTTTATAAGTTCCGTTAAATTCTCAAAGGTGTCTATGACCCCACAAATAGTAACCAGTGTTTTATATTTGGCCTTTGACTGACCTCATCAATACTTATGGCTTCATTTGATATCTACATGATGATGATCTCAAATATATTTTTCCAACCTTACTCTCTAAAAGTAAAATTTATGGGTAATATAATCATTCCATAGACACTTTTTAAAAAACTATGCTTAATGCCTTAATGGCAATATAAAGGCAAAATCAGAAAATAATTTATAATAAAACTATATATTTCTTTTTTATAATCTATTTAAAAAAATTTTTATAGAGATGGGGTCTCACTATGTTGCCCAGGCTGGTCTTGAACTCCTGGACTCAAGCAATCCTTCCCCTTTGGCCTCCCAAAGTGCTGGGGTTACAAGTGTGAGCCGCTGTGCCCAGCCAAAACTGAATATATTTCTATTGCAAATGCTTGCATCTGACTACACGAGTAGACATAATGAAGTAGCCAGAGGCTCCTGTTGAATTGCCCTGTGTGTGACAGCTACATATACAGTTGAGCATCTGTATATACTTGGCAGCTCAAATACCACGAGCATTGTCACTGATGTCAAGATTTTCCGGAATGGAGACAACTCTTGGTAAAGTTCTCGACAAAATGAGGCTCTCTGATTTACAAGGAAGTTTCATTCCTGAAAATTCTAATATACGAAAACCATATCAAAACAAACAAAACCACCACTACCACCACCAAGACAAATTTTGGGCTCCATATTAAAAAAAATAAAAAAAAAGAGTTAGGTTGTCAGCTCAGCTCATTATAAACAGGAATATCACCCACGTGAATTCTGCTGGGATAAGGAATCATTCTTCATTGGGTAGGATTGTTCCTTGCATTCAGGAGGTCCAGCATCTTTGGTCCCTGCCTGCTGAATACCAGGTCACATCCCCTCCCATCATCACAACAACCAAAAACATTTGCACAAATGTCCAAAATTCTCCCGAAGAGGTGATATCACCTCCATTGAGAACACTGACCTGCTGCGTAAAGTTCGGACTCCTAAGCCTTGCACAGAAGTCCTTCAGGATCTGGCTTCTGCTTCCCTCTCCATTCTCATCCTGAAGCATAAACCCACCCTCTGGCCATTCAGACCATGAGAAGTTCCTTGACTGGGTTCACCTTTCCTGTCCCTATGCCTGGAAACGTCTCTCCGGGTTTAACTTATTCATGATCACCTCCTCCCCAGAGGCTCCTCAGCTCAGCTCACCCAGGATGGGTTAACACTCTCTCCCCATGCCCACTCTTCTTGCTTACCTCTTTACAACCCTCCACAAACTGTATAGTAAAAGATGATGTTCATGTCAATTTCTTCCCAGCACTACTCTCACACTGTGATTTTCTTAAGGGTAGGAGAAAGAGCTCATGTGTCTTTGTACTCTGGCATGGTCCCCCTGGGTATTCAGTTAATAGCTGCTGATGTTGATGTGCTAGCAGAGAAGACCTTGGCCTTCTCTTGGTGCCGGGCTCTGTCCTGCCCCCAGGTCTTCTACGTGCTGTTCCTTTTTCCTTGGTGCTGTTCCCCTCAGCCCAGCCACATCCTACTTTTTCTTCAGGTCTCAGGTTAACTGTCACTTATCCAGGAGTGTTTTCCTTGTCTCCCTCCCCCAGCTGTCTCTGCAATTCTATTATTTGTTGTAAATGTACCCTGTACTTCCATTAACACTGTGGAGATGATCTCCAGGTCCTTGAAAGAACAGGGACAGTAGAGGCAACCTAGATTAAGAACCAGGCCCCTCCTTCTTTTTAATTGGATCTTGTAAGCCAGAGGTTTCTCCGTCATCCCTAAATGACTAATAATGACTTCTCCCCAATCTTAGAAATTGAGGCTCTTGAGCTTAATTTATCTTGATTGGAAATGGAAAGAAATGTGACCCTCTTGCTGGTTACATTTCTTAGTCTGACACTAGTGTATAAGAGAGGTTCAACGCAGAAGTTTAATCAAAACTTCTGACACACACAAGGGCAGAAAGACACATATAAGAGCAGTTAGACTTTTTTGTATGACCCAGAAAGTAATACAGGCACTTAAATAATGTAATAACCAATACTTGCTTATTATCCTGTGGAATTCTCTGTGACCCATAAAAGCATTAGCAGGTGGAATGGGCTCTGCAGTAAGGTAATTAAATAGAGAGATGAGCATTTTATTGAAAAAAGTGATTAAAGTTATATGTGAAGACCTATAGGTTATTATTTCACTAAATAAAAAAAGAAATTCTGCCATTCTACTCTCAAGAGTTGTCTACCTGGCGGCTGATTTACCTGCCTAGAGTGAGCCATCTCCATTCCTCAAAGTTGGAGGTAAATTCTTTGAGGACCTTATCGTGCTAATCCTTTGAACTTTACTAGGACTTCAGGCTTTTTCTGAGTTTTTGTCTTTTCTATCCTTTTTTTTTTTTTTTTTTTTTTTTTTTTTTTTTTTTTTTTTTTTTTTTTTTTTTTTTTTTT
>NW_016107521.1:637309-647201 GCF_001604975.1 Cebus imitator | reverse complement strand
GAGATTGTGCTACTTCACTCCAGCCTGGGCAAAGAACAAAACTCTGTCTCAAAAAAAAAAAAAAATGCATTAATTCTAAAAACTCTTTAGCAGCCTAAAGTCAGTTGTTACTAATACTTTTTTTCTGATTATAAGTTTTTAAATTCTCTTTAAGACAAAGCAGCATGCCTTACTAATAATATACTTGAATTTTATCTTCCCACATACTACATGTCCAATAGCCCAGATGAGTTTTTCTGAGTTTTTAATCTTAATACAATTCATGTTATTTTTCTTATTACCATTGCTATTATCAATAATAAATATTTCTTACATATAAACAAAATATCACTGACAAAGCATAAAATTAGGTACTAGTTCTTGCTTGTCAATTTGAAACAGAAATTGCTTGCATTATACATACATCAATTAGCCATTCCAAAATATTCACTCATGAGATATAGGAAAATAATCATCACTTACGCATCTATATGTTTTAGAAGAGAACTAAATCCTGAATAATCTGAAGTGCTCTAATTTACTGATTAGGAAGCTAATGTGGTTTTCCTCACAGTTTTGAGTTGACTTGAATAAGACAATTTTAAATATCCATTATTTCCCCTACACAGAAATAAATCATGTTTTACAAATGTATATTCTATCTACATGTGAATATTTATAAACCATAAGTAATTTAGATAATAAAGTCTATTTATGAATACCACACCAATTGACAATATTTACACTTAAAATAGAATTTAATAATAAAGATTGTGAAAAATAAGAATAAGCAATCTTATTTTTCATTTTTCTTTATTACTAAATTTTATTTTTAATAGAATATTATTCTTAAAATAACAGAACCCCAGAAAGAATTCTCTGAGTTCCTACTCTAAACTCCCATTTGCATGGCATATAAATACATTTTTATACATGTAAGTATGTATGTATGTATACAAAAACGACAACCTAGATATGTAACTACTTTGCCTAAAGAACATTTTCAGGATTAACTATTGCTAACACATGCTTTTAAAACAGTGCTCTATATGTCTTTTGATTTCAACACGTTATTCCTTTCCTAAGGACACATGAAAAAGGAGAAACAACCCTTAATATAATTATTAAGTACAATAGAATGAGAAACAAAGAAATCAGGAAAAAGTGAGAACAATACTTCTACAAGTACAAGAAATGAGGGAAAAGCGTTAGAACTCAAAGCCACCAAACTGTGTATTCCAATTTTCAATAGACATATATGACTTGCAAAAGCCACATCTCCTGTGTTCTTCTTTGTATTGACTCATTCCAACACACACTGCTACTCATATATTCTGTCACTCACATGGTTTTGATGGCCTGCTGAACAGGAACACAAAGTGGCCAGTCTGTTGGCATCACTCTGATGTGGCTGTGTAAAGAAGTTCATGCCCTCCATGGTCCACTGGGATACCTTCTAGAAGGTCCATTTCCAGTTCTCAGTCTTTTACACATGCCCAGAAGTCACATGAAGACTTCCAGCTCCTCTATATCCCCCTGGCTCTCAATGTCCAGTGGGAAGTGAAGATGATAACTGATGAGTTTGGGACATGGCTGATCTTTGGATGAGGGTCTTTGAATCAATCAGTTCTCCCTTTAGCCTGTGTGGTAAAGTCTATTGACGTGCACTCTGTATCAATTGCCATACAAGAGACTTGAGATCCTCCAGTTAAGACTGTTGGTCTTGGTTTGGTACAGTGGCTCATACCTATAATCCCAGCACACTGGGAAGCCAAGGTAGGAGGATTGCTTGAGCCCAAAAGTTCAAGACCAGCCTGAGCAACATAGTGAGATCCCACCTCTACAAAAAGTTAACAAAAATAGCCTGATGGGGTGGCATTGCCTGGGAAGCTGAGGTGAGAAGATTGCTTAAGCCCAGGAGTTCAAGGCTGCAGTGAGCCACGATTGAGCCATTTCACTTGAGCTGGAGCATGGGCAACACAGAGAGATCCTGTCTAAAAAAAAAAAAAAAAAAAGACTGTGGGTCGTCTTGTCAATCACTTCATTACCCCATTGGGGCAACCCTGTCTCCCTAAGTGGTAGCCCTTTGATAGGCATCCCATATATTTTTTCTTTTTTATTGCCATAAATCAAGTGGTTTCAGTTGTAACTTATTTGTTCATGTCCAATGCTCCTTCCAGCTTAATTTTTTAATTTTCAATGAATTTACAAAAAGCCTAACATGCTAAAGTTTAAGAAAACAGCATAGCATGGCGTAAATGTAAGCATATGTACTGAAATCCATGGCAAAGTTATCCTGGAGTCTCCTGAGTGATGGGCTGCTCTCCTCACTCAGCCTAGCCCAGGCAGAGAGGTGGGCTGCAGTGGTGCTGATGGTGGTGGTGCTGGTGGTTGCTGGTGAGGGTACGTGTGTGAATGCGACTTGCCACCCTGTCTTGGAAATGGGGGTGTGAAAGGTGGGTTTCCACATCCTCATTATTCTCTGGGCACAATCTCCTTAGATTGGGGCCAGATAAAATAGGAGCCAATTAATTGGAGGATTTCTGAAAACACTGCTACTGTTCTAGAAACTCCATCCCAGTAATACTTAAACTGGAGTGGATTATTGCCATCAGGTGGCGCCAATTGCAGTTAGGACCAGGTTGGATTTGGATCTCAAAACTAGACTCCTCCCAGCTCCTGGCTGGGGTCACTTTATTAAAACTGGCAATAAAGGAAACACATTTTGGGCCACTGATTTTTTTATACTCAGCTAATCATGTTAAAGAGGAGTTTTACTGAATGTGTTCACACGTATTTCATTTCTTATTTTAAACACAAATGTGGTAATGTTATGTACAGGGGTGGTGATACATTTGGCAATGCAATACATTGCATCTTATTTTCTCCCCTCGCTCATATGTCTTGGACAGCTTTCCACAGTAATACATGTGGGTCAATGTGGTGATCCACATGTATTTTAATGGCTGCATTGTATTGCATTACATAAATATATCATAATTTATTTGACTCACATAATGAAAGATGTTCCACACCTACCCTTGCTGGCTTTGTGGCTGTTTTTGCTGTTATTACAAATAAGGTTGTAATAAGAATCCTTGAATATATATTTTTGTGACATTTGAAAGTATATCTGTAGAAAAAATGCTAGAAGTAGGTTAAAGATTATGTGCTTAATGGAGAGAACAGGATTCATTACAGAGAGATGAGACTCGCAGCCACAGGAGCTGACAGGAAGGGGCTCTAGCTAGAGACTTGAGAAGCATTCTAGATACAGCGCGGGAAAGGAAAATGGCTTTAATTAGTGTGCATTTGGCTGAACTGAAGAACTTAGAAATGTTGAGAGAAAATGAGAAGAAGACCAGAAGTTATGGTATTGTGGAAATTATCTTCGTGTTTTTCACATACAAAGAATAGAAAATATCTTTCTGGGTGGGGGGCAGAAATAAAGAAAATTGCTGAGATACCCATCAACAGGGGTTTGGTCAAACCAGCTGTGGCAGAGTCATGCAGTAGAGTACTATTCAGCTGTTAAATGAACTCTACCCATAGTATATTGAGTGGAAAGGGGAGGTTATAGAACATTATGAATAGTGCAACACTGGGGAAGAGAGTTAGTTCCCTATCAAGTAGCCATTCTAGTCTTCTCCCTTAAGTTAGGGGACCTTATTTTTAGCTGGGCACAATGCAACTCATCAGTAAGATGACATTTCCCTCCTCCCTTGCAAAGATGTGACCATAGAACTAAATTCTGGCAATGAGGTATAATCAGAAGTTTCCTTTAAAAGGAGAGAATTATGCCCTTTTCCTCTCTTCCAATCTGCTCCTTGGAATGTGGATGTAATGGCAGAAGCCCTGTCGTTTTTCTCTTGTGGGAGATAAGTAAAGATTTATCTTGTTTAAGTCATAATTTAAGAGTTTCTGTTACGATTACAAATCTAATCCTAACTCATACAAACCCCACTTGTGTTTAAAAGTTAAATGTGTACACGTGTATGCACACACACATACATACACCACAAGGTATATATGCTTAAAACATAGATGCATAAAATATATGTAAGTGCATGTAGCAAACTGTCAACAGTTGGGGGTTATGAGATTATAAGCAGGAGATGGGGGGACTTTTTAAATATTTTTTAAGTTTTAGCAGTAAACATGTTTTCAGGAAAAATTAAGATATTTCTATTTTTATGAAGAAAACAGCTTGACTGATAATTCCTTAACATCAAAACAATGGGCAAGTTCCTTATTTGTCTCTGTCTTCCTCAGATGAAATGCCCTTATGATCGTGTCAACTTCCCACCTGTTTTTCAATGTTCCCAGCTTCATCTAGGAGGACTGGTTTCCCCACCCATTCTAAATATTCCAGGTCTCTTTTAAATGGGCAGCATCCTGTTTCTAATACACAAACAGTTTAAGAGAAAGCTGCTTTTAATAATGAAATGAATAATTGATTCAAATAGATAAGAACACACCTATACAGCTGCTTTTGCAATAAAAAGAGGTTTTCTCTAAATAAGACTTCTTGTTACCATCAGCACTAACTTGTTACCATGGCTACATGTTCATTTAAAAGCCAGTCAGAGTAAGAGAATATGATCCAGTTCTCCAGGTAACTGGAGTGGGTTAAAGCAAGTCTTGGAGAGGAAGCTGCTTGGAGGCCCTGGAAGCCCAGGGACTTCTGGTCTTAGCGTTACAATGCCTTGTCCATGCTAGTCTCTCCTGATTGTGTTCAATTTCATGGGTAACACAAGTAAATGGACACATGGAATATGGAAGTAAGGGACAGGAGAATTGGCACACCAAGAGAAACCAAATCAAGGAGCTGGAGGGAGGATGGGGAAGACATTGATCAACGAGATGACACATATTCAAAATTTAGGTAAAGAGAAAGCTCTAAGCCTGATATAGTGGCTCCTGCCTGTAATTCCAGCATTTGGGAGGCTGAGACAGGAGGACTGCTTGAAGCCAAGAGTTCAAGACCAGTCTGGGCAACATAACAAGACCCTGTCGCCAAAATAGAATAAAAAAAAAAGCCAGCATGGTGGCACATGGCTGTAGTCTCAGCTGCTTGGGAGGCTGAGGCAGGAGGATCACTTGAGCCTAGGAGTTGGAGACTGCATTGAGCTATAATCATGTCACTGTATTCCAGCTTGGGTGAGAGAGCAAGACCCTGTCTCAGGAAAAAAAAAAAAACAAACAAACAGAGAGACAGAGAAAGAGAAAGGTCTTTGTATTATGTGGTTGATTCCAGGGCTGCCTAAGAAGTGTAAAATTATTCTGTTTACAAATTCCAACTTTAAATTGTATGTATACATACATAGTTATATCTCCAAGTGCCAATAGCTATTCATAACTTGAGAGGCAGATGGCTAGGACAGTGGATCCTGAATATGTGAATTTTAGCCACTACCAAATACCTGTTCCCACACGGTCCCAGGAGAAAATGGCTTATATACACAGAGGACAAGCCAGGTTAATGGGAGTTCTTATTACTCAGAGGGTGGGTCCCAAGCCCCAGAGCAGAACTCCAGTTGGCCAAACCATGTAAATAAAGAGCTCCTTTTAAATACTGTATCTTTTTTTTTTTAAGTGACATATGATAAGGGGAAAAAAAGAAATGTAAAGCAGAAAGTGAAAATCTCTCACACTTCTGACCCCAGTGACCAATTTTTCTCTATCTTATATACTCTACAGAAAAGATCTTTCCAAAGTCATATGTGCCCTTACTGAATTATTTCCTTAGGAGGAATGCCTAGAAATGAAAATTCTGGATCAAATCACCTTTCAGAAAGGTTGCACAAACTCTGCACCCAACACTAGTGTAGGAACGTCTGTTTCCCTCTGCGTGCTAGCAAGGTTGAAGATTTGTATATATAAATTAGACATTTTCTTTTTTAAGTAAGTCGTTAGTTCACATGCCGTTGTGGTGGTGTTCCAGTTATCTACTGCTGTGTAACAAATAGCCACAAATAAAACAATAGCCATTTTACTATTTATATCTCATGATTATATGAGTTTAGGAATTTGGGCAGGATTCAGCTAGGTATTCTTCTTATCCTAAGTCAAATGGGGTCTCTTGATGATGTGGAGTTGATGTCTGGGGCGGTCTGGGGGTCCAAGATGGCTTTGCTCACCTGCTTGGTATCTTGGCGTAGACAGCTAGAAAGATGGGTCAGTCCTTTGTCGTCTCAGAGCCTCTCTGTGTGGAAGCAGAGTTCAACTTCTCAGAGGTGGCTCAAAATCAAACATGAAAGCTGCCAGTCATATATACACACAGAGAAAGAGAGTAAGTGAACAGAGTAAGGAGGGTGTGTGTGTGTGTGTGTGTGTGTGTGTGTGTGTGTGTGTGTCTATCTGTGTGTGTGTGTAGACAGAGAGGGAGAGAGAGAGATGGGTTCTTGCTTTGTTGCCCAGGCTAGTCTCAAACTCCTGGCCTCAGGCAATCCTCCACCCTCAGCCTCCCAGAATACTAGGAATATAGGAATAAGCCACTGCATCTAGCCATTACTGCCAGCCCTCTTAAGGCATAGTGTCTCTTATACCATTCTAAATTGGTCAAAGCAGTCACAGGTCATCTCAGATTTAAGAGGAGGGCCAATAGACCCTACTGCTCAATGGAGGAGTAGCAAATAATTTGTCTTCATCTTTATTTATTTATTGAGACAGAGTCTCGCTGTGTTGCCCAGGCTGGAGTGCAGTGGCATGATCTTGGCTCACTGCAGCCTCCATCTCCTGAGTTCAAGTGATTCTTCTGCCTCAGCCTTCTGAGTAGCTGGGATTACAGGCACCCCCCACCAGGTCTGGCTAATTTTTGTATTTTTAGTACAGATGGGGTTTCACTATGTTGGCCAGGCTGCTCTTGAACTCCTGACCTCAAATGATACACCTGCCTTAGCCTCCCAAAGTGCTGGGATTACAGGCATGAGCCACAGTGCTCGGCCTTTCCTCATCTTTATTCTGTCACAAATGTTGATATTAGTATATTTGTTTTGTTTTGTTTTGAGATGGAGTCTTGCTCAGCTGCCCAGGCTGGAGTGCAGTGGCGTGATCTTGGCTCACTACAAACTCTGCCTCCCGGGTTCAAGTGATTCTTCTGCCTCAGCCTTCCAAGTAGCTGGGATTACAGTCGCTCACCACCATTCCTGACTAATTTATTTTGTATTTTTAGTAGAGACGGGGTTTCACCATATTGGGCAGGCTGGTCTCCAACTCCTGACCTGAGGTGGTCTGCCCGCCTCGGCCTCCCAAAGTGCTAGGATTACAGGCATGAGCCACTGCGCCAAGCCTAGTATATTTCTTAATACTAAAAAATCTTCATATTTTGAGGGGATATTCTACTTGAACATGGTGGAAAATCCCTAAATATGTTATTTAATTTAATTTGTAATTTTTTTCTCTCTCTCTCTTTTTATTTTTTGGAGATGTGGGCTCGCTCTGTCACCCAGGCTAGAGTGCAGTAGTGCTATCAGAGCTCACTGAAGCCTCGAACTCCTGGGCGTAAGCAATTCTCCCACCTTGGCTTCCTGAGTAGCTAAGTCTCCAGGCACACACCACTGTGCCCAGCGCTCTCTCAGCCATGGCTAATTTAAAAATATTTTTTAGAGATGGGGTCTCGCCATGTTGGCCTGGCTGTTCTTGAACTCCCGGCTTCGAGTGGTCCTCCTGCCTCAGGTTCTGAAAGTGTTAGGTTTACAGGTCTGAGCTACTGCACCCAGCCTAATTTATAAGTAGTTTACCCAAGGTTTTTGCATCTACACGTAAGATTGGTTTATAGTTGTTGCTGTTGTTTTAAGTTTTGGTACCAAGGTATTTTTAGGTTTTTGTTTTATTTTGTTTGATTTCTTTTTTATAATTAATTAGGTAGGTTTCCCATTTTTAACTTTGAAGGAGTTTACAGAGGGAGAATCATGTGTTTTTTGAATATTTTAAAAGGCTCAAAAAGCTATCTGGGCTAGGAGGTTTCTTTGGCGTGAATTCCATAATTTTAAAAAATTGTATTATCGGAGGGGCAGGGCCAAGATGGCCAACTAGAAGCAGCTGCGTTTGGCAGCTCCCGTTGGAAAAAACAAAACCAAAAACAGAATAAGCGTGTAAATCCTTCACTGGCAACCAAGATATTCAGCCTCACTTATCAAAATTCACAAAAAGGCTGGCGTGACCCACGTAGAGAAGGAGTGTGGTGCCGCGGCCCACCTGAGAGCCACACGGGGAAGGGGAACCCCCTCTCCCAGCGAAGGGATGCGGTGAGTGACCATGCTATCCAGCCAGGGAAACTGCTTTTCCATGGAACTGTGCAACCCACAGATCAAAACAGCCTACCTGAGAACCCACACCACCGGACCTGGAGTCCCAACTCCAGAACGCGCGGATACTTACGGCCTGTCAGCTAGACTCTGCTTTAGCCTACAGAGCTCCAGAGCGGAGGGGCGACCAGCACCAGACTGCCTGCTGTCTAAGATGGTTGACCTCCTTGCTGGAAGGGCAGCAGCCAGCATTGGGGCTCACAACTGCCTAACATGCAAGCTCCCTGGGCGGGGGGGAAGGGCGGCACCCATTTCCATAGCTCCAGGCTGTGCTTTTCCCCTGCTGGAGTCAGGGAGGCTGCAGGGCTTGGTCCCAAGACTTGTCCCCATAGCCCAACACACCCGCGGTGGCAGTCTGCGGCCAGAATGTCTCTTCAGGTCTTACTCTGATCCATCCTTCCTCAGTAGGCGGGACTTCCCTACAGGATCTCCAATAACTCCAGCCAGAGGATCAGGGACAGAATTTGGATCTCCCTGGGCCTGAGCCCCTAGAGGGAGGGGTGGCTGCAATCTCTGCGGACCAACAGACTTAGCCTTCCTCCTGAGGAATCCAGGCAGCCCAGACAAGTGGGTTTGCCCCCAGCTAAACACATCCTCTCCACCAAGGGACAAAGTGCTTCGTTAAATGGGTCCTGCTCCCTGTGCCACCCAATTGGGTGAGACCCTCCAACAGGGGTTGTCAGACATCCTGTGCAGGAGTGATCCTACTGGCATCAGGTTGGTGAGGTCAGAGGTCCCAGAAGAAGCAGACACCCACTTTTGTTGCTCTCCAGCCTCCTTGAGTGACATCTCCAGGCACCGGAGCAAATCAGATGAATAGGGCCTGAAGTGAACCCCAAGCAAACTGCAGCACCCCTACAGAAGAGAGACCTATTGAAAGAAAAACAAGCAGAAAGTGACAATAACAGCATCAACAACACCACAAAAACCCCATCCAAGGGTCAGCAGCCTCAAAGACTGAAACTAGACAAACTCACAAAGATGAGAAAGAATCAACAAAAAAATGATGAAAACCCAAAAGGCCACAGTGCCTCTTCTCCAAATGATCACAGCATCTCTCCATCAAGGACACAGAATTGGATGGAAGATCAGATGGACGAATTGACAGAAGTAGGCTTCAGAAGATGTGCAGGTTTGTTACATAGGAGCATGTTCTAACCCAACGCAAAGAAGCTAAGAATCTTTTTTTTTTGAGATGGAGTTCCGCTCTTGTTGCCTAGGCTGAAGTGCAGTCGCATGATCTTGGCTCACCTCCTGGGTTCAGGCGATTCTCCTGCCTCGGGCTTGAAAGGCATGTGGCACCATGCTTGACTAATTTTGTATTTTTAGTAGAGACAGGGTTTCTCCATGTTGGTCAGGCTGGTCTCGAACTCCCGATCTCAGGTGATCCATCTGCCTGGGCCTCCCAAAGGGCTGGGATTGTAGGCATGAGCCTCCATGTCTGGCCTAGAAGCTAAGAATCTTGATAAAAGATTAGAGGAATTGCTAATTAGAATAACCAGTTTAGAGAGGAACATAAACAACCTGATGGAGCTTTAAAACATATGAGAACTTTGTGAACTTTCTGAAGAAATTACACAAGTATCAACAGCTGAATTGACCAA
>NW_016107521.1:618088-636759 GCF_001604975.1 Cebus imitator | reverse complement strand
GCAATAAAAAATGATAAAGGGAATATTACCACTGACTCCACAAGAATACAAACTACCATCAGAGAATACTATAAACTCCTCTATGCAAATAAACTAGAAAATCTAGAAGAAATGGATAAATTCATGGATGCATACGCCCTCACAAGACTAAAACAGGAAGCAGTTGAATCCCTGAATAGACCAGTAACAAATTCTGAAATTGAGGCAGTAATTAATAGCCAACCAACCAAAAAAAGCCCGGGACCAGACAAATTCACAGGTGAATTCTACCAGAAATACAAAGAGGAGCTGGTACCATTCCTTCTGAAACTATTCCAAACAAAATTGAAAAGGAGGGACTCCTCCCTAACTTACTTTATGAAGCCAGCATCATTCTGATACCAAAACCTGGCAGAAACACAACAAAAAAAGAAAATTTCAGGCCAATATCTCTGATGAACATCGATGCAACAATCCTCAATAAAATACTGGCAAAATGAATCCAGCAGCACATCAAAAAACTTATCCACCACAATGATGTCAGCTTTATCCCGGGGATGCAAGGCTAGTTCAACATATGCAAATCAATAAACATAATTTATCACATAAACAGAAACAAAGACAAAAGCCACATGATTATCTCAATAAATGCAGAAAAGGCCTTTGATAAAATCTAACATCCATTCATGTTAAAAACTCTCAATAAACTAGATATTGATAGAACATATCTCAAAATAATAAAAGCTATTTATGACAAACCCACAGCCAATATCATATTGAATAGGCAAAAGCTAGAAGCATTCCCTTTGAAAACCGGCACAAGACAAGGATGCCCTCTCTCACCACTCCTATTCAATATAGTATTGGAAGTTCTGGCCAGAGCAATCAGGCAAGAGGAAGATACAAAAAGTATTCAAATAGTATGAGAGGAAGTCAAGTTGTCTCTGTTTGCAGGTGACATGATTTTATATTTGGAAAACCCCATTATCTCAACCCCAAAACTCTTGAACTGAAAAGCAACTTCAGCACAATCTCAGGATAAAAAATCAATGTGCAAAAATCACAAGCCTTCCTATATACCAATAACAGACAAACAGCCAAATCATGAATGAACTCCCATTCACAATTGCTACAAAGAGAATAAAATACCTAGGAATACAGTTAAGGGATGTGAAGAACCTATTCAAGGAGAACTACAAACCACTACTGCTCAAAGAAATGAGAGAGGACACAAACAAATGGAAAAACATTCCATTCTCATGGATAGGAAGATTCAGTATAGTGAAAATAGCCATACTGCCCAAAGTAATTAATAGATTCAGTGCTATTCCCATTAAGCTACCACTGACATTCTTCACAGAATTAGAAAAACAACTATTTTAAATTTTGTATGGAATCAAAGAAGACCCCGTATAGCCAAGGCAATCCTAAGCAAAAAGAAAAAAGTTGGGGGAATCATGCTATGTAACTCTGAACTATACTACAAAGCTACAGTAACCAAAACAGCATGGTACTGATACCAAAACCGACATAGAGACCAATGGAGCAGAACAGAGACCTCAGCTATAATACCACACAACCAGAACCATCTGATCTTCAACAAATCAGACAGGAAGAAGCAATGGGGAAAGGATCCCCTATTCAGTAAATGATGCTTGAAAAAATGGCTAGCCATATGTAGAAAATTGAAACTGGACCCCTTCCTTACAATTTATACAAAAATTAACTCAAGATGGATTAAAGACTTAAATGTAAAACCCAAAACTAAAAACCCTAGAAGAAAACCTAGGCAATACCATTCAGGACATAGGCATGGGCAAAGACTTCATGACCAAATGCCAAAAACAATTGTAACAAAAGCCAAAATTGACAAATGGGATCTAATTAAACTAGAGAATTTCTACTCAGCAAAAGAGACTATCATCAGAGTGAACAGGCAACCTACAGAATGGGAAAAAATTTTTGCACTCTACCCATCTGACAAAGGTCTAATATACAGAATTTATAAGGAACTTAGACATATTTACAGGAAAAAAACAACCCCATCAAAAAGTGGGCAAATGGTATAAACAGACACTTCTCAAAAGAAGACATTTATGTAGCCAACAAACATATGAAAAAAAGCTCAGCGTCACTGATCATCAGAGAAATGCAAATCAAAAGCACAATGAGATACTGCTCAGGCCACTCAGAATGGCGATTATCAAAAAGTCAGGAAAAAATAGATGCTGGTGAGGCTGTGGAGAAATAGGAATGCTTTTATGCTGTTGGTGGGAATCTAAATAAGTTCAACCATTGTGGAAGACAGTATGGTGATTCCTCAAGGATCCAGAACAAGAAATACCACTTGATCCAGCAATCCCATTACTGGGTATATACCCAAAGGAATATAAATTATTCTACTATAAGGACATATGCACATGTATATCTATTGCAGCTCTATTTATAAAAGCAAAGACATGGAATCAACCCAAATGCCCACCAATGACAGACTGGATAAAGAAAATGGGGTACATATATACCATGGAATACTATGCAGCCATAAAAAAGGAATGAGATCATGTCCTTCCAGCTACATGGATGAAGCTGGAAGCCATCATCCTCAGCAAACAAACACAGGAACAGAAAACCAAACACTTCATGTTCTCATTCATAAGTGGGAGTTGAACATTGAGAACACATGAACACAGAGAGGAGAACAACACACAGCAGGCCTGTTGGGTAGGGGGTGAGGAAAGGGAATTTAGAAGATGGGTCAATAGATGCAGCAAAGTACCATGGCGCTCTATACCTATGTAACAAACCTGTATGTTCTGCACATGTATCCCGTTTTTTTTTTTTAGAAGAAATAAAAAAATTTTTTTTTTTAGTTTTATTATTGGTATTCAGATTAGATCACTTCATCCTGAGTCAGTTATTGTCATTTAATGTTTTTTCATGTTTAAGCCTAAAGTTGTAAATTGTTGCTACGTTTATGACCTCAGAAAGGACTTTGTAATATTAAGGAAGGAAAACAAAAAGATAAAAACAACCTGGGAAGGTAGTACTTTCTGGAAAGATATACTGCAGGCACAAGAAGCAAATTTTAGACCTCATCTTTTTTTTTTTTTTTCATGAAATTCATGAAGATATAGGCTCTTTGAAATTAGAAACAAGGAAAGAAGAAACTTATACCGAGATGAGACCTGAACTTGAACAAGCAGCCGAGACAGAACAAGAAACCAGGTTTGGGCTCTTAGGAACACTCTTACTCCTGGCAATAGAAGGTTCAAGAAATCTTTGTGGATGCATATGTGAAGAATTAATGAATGATAAGGAATATCAGTTCTCACAGTGTGGTGTAGTCTCATGAAAACTGTAGGAGATTGAGCTGGAACACAGGGACCTGGGGAATATCTCCCAGTGCTGCTTTTGTTATGTGCTTGGCTCCTGTCCTCCACACCCCTAGAGGTTAATTCTCCCTGCAGGGGTCCAGCGTGATTACTCTGCTCTAGGTTTTCTCTTCCCATTGCTTGTTGCCACTCTCCTGGTTCACCTGTTCCCATCCCTGAGCACTGCACAGGTCGTGGTTTTTTTAAACCGCTTAATATCCCCAGCAACTAATCATGGTATGACTCTGAATTCTAGATTTTCTCAGACTGCAAAGAAAATTAAAAACAGGCCGGGTGTGGTGGCTCATGCCTGTTATCCCAGAGCTTTGGGAGGCTGAGGCAGGAGGATCACTTCAGGGGAGGAGTTCAAGAGCAGCCTGAGCAAGGCACCAAGACCTCATCTCTAAAAATAAAAGCATATAATTAAATTAATTAATTTTTAAGAATTAAAGCATATAATTTAATAAGACAGATACTAGGTGCTGAGGTTGGCAGGGCATTAAGACACAGGAGGCTTGGGCTTCTGGTGATTGCAGGGCCTCCATTCCAGCCCTGGATTGCTTACCTGGACTTTAATATGAGAGATAAATATCTTGTTTAATCCAGTGTTATTTTTTTTTAATTTTGTATTTATTTGAGACAGAGTCTTGCTCTGTTGCCCAGGCTAGTGTGCAGTGGCTGTGAGCTCAGTTTATTAATATAATTAAATTAAATTAATTATATGATTTTATTTTTAGAGATGAGGTCTTGGTACATTATAATTAATTATAATAATTAAATTAATTATATGCTTTTTAGAGATGAAGTCTCGGTACATTATAATTATTAATTATAATATAATAATTAATTGTATGCTTTTATTTTTAGAGATGAGGTTTTGGTACATTGCTATAAAAGCATATGATTTAATAATTAAAGCATAGAATTTAATAATTCTTAGTAAGTTTAAACAGTTTTGCAATCATTACCACAATGGAATTTTAGAACATTTCCTTCACCCATGAAAGAAACCTTGTTCTCATCTAAAGTCACTTCCCATTTCCACTTTCAGCCCCCCACAACTACTAATCTGCTTTCTGTTTCTATTGATGCATCTATGATGGATATTTCATATATTTATATTCACATAAAGGAAACCATGGTTTTTTGTTTCTTTTTTTAATGTTTTTGACATTCATTCATGTTGAAGCATGTATCGATACTTTGCTCTTTTTTATTACTGGAATAGCATTCCATTGTAGGGATATACCACGTTTTTCTTATCAATTCACTAGTTAGGACATTTGGGTTATTTCCACTTTTTGGATATTATGGCTAATGTTCCCAGAAACATTCATATACAAGTCTTTGTGTGAACGCGGATTTTCACTTCTCTTGGGTAGATAATAATGGTTGAATTCTTGAGTCATATGGTGACTCTATTTAGTATTTTAAGAAACTGTAAAATGTTTTACAAAATGGCTGCACCATTTCATATTCCCACTAGCAGAATACAAGAGCTACTGTTTTTTTATATCCTTGTCAATATTTGTTATTGCCTGTCTTTTTATCCACTGGCTTTGTAAATATTTGTAATACTGTGCAGAACCTCATAGCACCTTTGTAGATGGTTAGGTGGAAGCTGCCGTCTGGAATTACATTCTGAGAAATAGATTAATGATTCTTCATTGATGCTTAGGACCTATGTACACCTAGCTGTTGTATTAAAATCTAAAAACTCTAGTGCTTTTGTAAAAATATCATAGTAGTTAAAGTTTAAGGTGTCCATGTGTCAAAGACTATTAATTATAGTCTAATATCCAGTCTCCCCTTCTTACACAGGGTGCACAGTCAGAGTCCCATTTTCCAGCCTCCCTTGCAGCTAGATGTAGCTATGTGACTAAGTTCAGAAGAATGGGATGTGAACAAAAATGCTGTGTGCTCTTAAATGGAAAAAGTGAGCCAGGCTTCCACCTCTCTCCACATCCTCACTGATGGGAAGGTGGATTCAGGGTAAAAGCTAATAGCCATCTTAGACCAAAGACAGATACTAGGTGCTGGGGTTGGCAAGGCATTAAGACACAGGAGGCTTGGGCCTCTGGTGATTACAGGGCCTCCATTCCAGCCCTGGATTACTTACCTGGACTTTAATATGAGAGATAAATATCTTGTTTAATCCAGTGATATTTTTTATTTATTTTGTATTTATTTGACACCGAGTCTTGCTCTGTTGCCCAGGCTAGAGTGCAGTGGCTATGATCTCAGCTCACTGCAACCTCTGCCTCCTGGATTCAAGCAATTCCCCTGCTTCAGTCCGCCAAGTAGCTGGGATTACAAGCACCTGCCATCTCGCCTGAATAATTTTTTGTATTTTTAGCAGAGACAGGGTTTTGCCATCTTGGCCAGGCTGGTCTGGAACTCCTGATCTCAAGTGATCTACCCACCTAGGCCTCTCAAAGGGCTGGGATTACCAGCATGAGCCACTGAGCCTTGCCCCAGTGTTATTTTGAGATTCTCTGTTAAAACAGCCAAAACATAAACTTACTAACATTTAGAATGGCTCTGTAGGAACATGGCTAGAATACGAGAGTTTTCACTGATGAATATGATCATACAAGGAAAAGCAGGGCAATGGAGTCAAAAAAAGCACTGGGCAGAGAATCAGGATACTAGAATTTTATTACCATTTTTACCTCTAGTCAGATTTGTGATCTCAGGCAAGCCTCTGTATATTTCTCTGTGTCTTCATCCATGAAACGAGGTGGTTTTGCATAATTCGAAATAAATGTGTAAAGCTTGAAAATAAGAAGCATCTGGTTTCAGAAGTACTTCATTATATTCATAATCTACTGGTAATGCAACTCAGTACTAGAGGCTGGGAAAGGGAGGGAAGGGAGGAATAGGGATAGATTTGTTGAAGAATACAAAATTACAGCTAGATAGAAGGAATGAGTTCTAGTGTTCATAACACTACAGGATGACAGTAATATACTATATAGTTAATGATATACTATATAGTTTCAAATAGCTAGAAGGAGGATATTGAATGTTCCCAACACAAAGAAATGACAAATGTTTGAGATGATGACTATGCTAATTACTCTGACCTTATCACTATACATTACATGTGTCAAAACGTCACTGTGTACCCCATATATATGTACAATTATTATGTGTCATTGTAAATATTTTTTTTTAATTAGGAAAATACATAAACGTAAACCTTTGGTATCAACTTTCTTAAATAAAATAATAAGATGATAATCATCTTCAGCAGCTGCATCAGTGAGAATATTTACACAGAGCTAAGAATTGTCCTACAAATAGTATTAGCTTTTTAAGTCCTCCCAATGGGTGCCATTATTGTCTCCATTTTACCAATAAGGAACCTGAGGTATGAACTTAAGCACCTTGCCCTGCCATGCAGATAGTGTTGGAGCCAGGATTTCAATTCCTGAACCCAGAGCACAGGTGTTTGGCCACTGCTACTCTGCCTCCATAACTATACCTAACACATACCAGAAGATCAATAGCAATGGCCAATGGCCATATGACCACTTTAGCTATTGTGACTAGGAGGGATTATTATACTTTAAAATGAATAAGCAACTCTTCCTAATTTGCTCACTAGGTTAAGGTGACATGGGAAGTGATCACTGTGAGTCACCCAGGGAACACAGGGAGAGTTAAGCTGATGGTGACACACACCTGCCAACTGCTGAGAAGAAGATAAGCAGCCATCAGGAACTTACAACCCAGCCCCACTGCACAGCATGGTCACTGGAGTCCTAGGACCAAGCCTCCTGAGCTTGGCAGGCAGCTGTAAATCAGAGCGGGTCGGGGCTGCAGGATGCTTTGTTTACTGCTCACTGCATTTCGCAGAGGCACATAGCAGAAGCTAAGCCTGATGGACTTTGAACACTGGTTTTTTGTTTTTTTTTCCTGGCAGCGAAATTAAAACTGCACCTAGGGATTTATCCATCCTTTTGCTGATCTCGATGTGAACTGTGCAGCTAAATCCCTGCACACAGCACTGACTCTGTCTCCCAGGTGTTGCTTAAAATGTGGCTGAGCACAAATGGAAAACATCAAGTCTTGTTGAAGTCAGCACACAGAATTAATCTCTAAAAGTAATGAAAGAATTAGTTTCACTTTGTAAGATAAATAAATGCAAAGTATGGTGAAGTCAGAGATGTTCAGCTCAGCTGCTTTTAGAAGGCGACATCTTGGGAAAATGATACAAGATATTTGGGACACATTTTAATGCCACGCTAATTATCTTGTGTGATTATAAAGATGCTTTGGGGTTTTTTTGTTGTTGTTGTTTTTGAAGTCTATTTAGCATGTGAGATTTTTACCTGCAATGATCTACCTTTAGTAATTTTTAGTATTGGAAACAGTAAAAAGCTTCAAAGTGTCTTGCCCTTTTTTAAAAAACTCTTGGAAGAATAAGTATGTGATTTAAGTAAGTATAAAATTAAAAACCATCTCAGCACTAGAACTTATTCCTCCTGTCTAGCTGTAATTCAGCCTCTAAAGTGAATTCAAAATAAGGCTCAGTGTTTTTCACCCCATCCTTAATTTTATTTTTACCCTGATGCTGAACTTCAGGTTTTGGTTTTTCTGAGTGTGGCCCATCTACCTGAAAGTTGTTTTGAAAGCTTGAGGTAAAGGAAGTCAGATCAGAGAGCATTTTTCCCCCTAGTACCTAACAAAATGAATAAAAACAATTGCATTTTAAAGGGCCAGAAATTCATCATCAGTGATCAAGATTGCAAACAGGGCAAAACTCCACGTAATACAGTTTGAGCATAGGCTTTCAACCTTGTAATGCCACTTGCTTTCCAGAAAGAGAAATGAGGAACGGTGAGTCAACACAATTCTCATACTTTTTCTGAATTCACCTTGATGTGAGGAAGAAGTGGACTGAGGCACAAGGAGGTGAGGAAACTGACACGTAGGAGCCATTCGTCCAGCACTGCAGGCCCTTGCTAAGGCAGAAGGAGTAGGTGGGGCCGGACATTCTCCAGGGTGCTCGCTGAATGGGGGACTCAACCAAAGCCCTTGGGTCAGAAAATGGCCCAACCTGGGAAGACTGGCCCTGGTAAGGGACATTTGCTGGGACTTAGAAGAAAGAATACAGCCAGGACCCAGCGACAACTGCCAGCAGCTCCTGACAACCTTTCCTCCTTCCCACTCTCAAGTCTTCTGGCTACAAAATAGTAAGTGGAAAATAACAGCCAGCCCTCAAGTTGTTCTCCATAGCGGGGACAAATAGTTTCCAGGAAGAAGGTCAAGAAGAACTACAGCAGATCAGAGAAACTGAAGAGTTTATATCATAGCACTGCATAAGTTTAGCTTGCGCAAAATGATAATTGATGTCATGTCAACCTTGCGAATGAGCCACAGAGGAGAGAAGGAGAGGCAAGATAACATGAAAACAACAGTCTCTGCTTCACAGGGTTGTTGGAAGGGGTAAAATAGAAAAAGTATGTAAATATTGGACCACAGAACCTGATACATTCAAAGTGCATAAAAATTGTAGTCTCTTTTCCACTCCCATCCCTGGCTCATAGCCTTACATACTGTGTTTTGTTTTCTTTTTTTCAATTCAAGCTCACTTTGCATTCTTACACCACTGTAGTTTTTTAGGTTAAGTAATTTATTTGCCAGCAATTATTTTTTAGGTTAAATAATTATTTGCCAGCAAGCTGTTCTTGAAAATATATAAAAGCATAGAAAAGGTCATGGGCTTTGGTGAACTAGGCTCTGATCCTGGGCCACCTCCCCGAGTTTGTGATTTTAGGCAGGTTATGTATTTAATCTTTCTGAGCTGAGTTTTCTTCTTCACTGAATGATATCAATAATCCTAAATTTGCTGTACCTGTATATATATAAAGCACCTGGCACAAACTAGGTCCTCCTTGAGGTAGCATGGATAATATCATTTTGCTTTTTCAGATTGTTATATTTATATGAAATAACAAGTTGTTTGTTAGCCTAACTGCTTCTTTAGGAGGGTGAATCTTGTTAACCATAGAGTGTCTTGTTTTGCGGAGCACCGTGATGTCTTTGGGTCTGTAAGTTTATGAATTTGGGGAAGTGGTTAAATTGCTTTCATAAGAAAGGGAAGGAAAAAAATGAAAATGAAGGCAGGAGTCGGGGGCGGGATGGTTAAGAATCTAGGAGGGAGAATTAAGCAGTGGAATCTGGGGGGATTCAAGAAGAAAAATCCCTGGGGAGGATAAAACCAGGAAGGGATTTTTGAAGATACAATAGAATGTCAATTTTTATCTTGTTTTCTTCAGGTTGTGTGATACAGCCACCCTTCCTGTCCCCTCCTTTTCCTTCAGGACACACAGAATCTTCAGGGAAATGAACATTGCTCACTAAAGCTTTTTTTTTGTGGCTGGATTTGGATGCTGAGTTCTGCATCCAGGCTGATGCAGTGAGGCTGAGCAGTGTGAGCAGATGCAGGAATCAGAGGACACAGGGGAGGTGACATCTGGCTTTTGGGTAGCTTTCCACAGGTCTGGTCATGCTCTGTATTTGCCATCTGCCAAACTTTATTCAGGAAGTCTTCAGGTCTGGGTAGATATGAAATCTCTCAGTTTGTAGAATTTCAATTATTCTTTCCACAGTAGCAGAAAAGTAGAAATGAAGACAGTACCAGGACTATGTATCTTCTTGTATCTTAACATACCCCTGCTCTGCCTGCTTCTACCCCACCCTCATCAATGTCAGACATGGGCCAGGTCTGTTTTGCACATTGGTTCAAGGTCTCTAACCAAAAGTATTGGAGTTCACTCTTGGAGTTCCCTTCCTACCAGTACTCTGGCTCAGTCTTCCCAAGAAAGGTGCTGTTCTGTTTCTTTAGACATCCAACTGTATAACTCTTAATTCCCTGGGGGAGCTTCCCCTTCTAGTTGCTTCTGGAGTCTCAATTACTCCCCATCTCCCTTAGCAGCAGTGTTCTTATACCCTAGCCACCACCTCTCCCAGAATATTCTGTGTTGCCTTAGGCCCCTTCTGCTGGTCACCATCAAAATGCTCCTTCCTTCCTTCTCCTCCTAGACAATCACTCCTAGTTTCAAATCTCATCACAAAATTTGCTCTTCTGATGTGCTCAGGAAGCTCAATTAAGGAATCAATGTTCAGTTTCAGGCCTTGCCCTTTCATCTCTATATACTTCTTCCCTAGGTAGTGCCATTCACAACATGGCTTCAATTATTGGCGCACATATGAACCACAAATTTATATCACCCACACAGATTTTTCTTCCAAATTCTAGTCTCATATATCCAACTACCTATTTGATGTTCCCTATTTTAAATGTTCAAGAGTTCCTTTAATCTTCTTAAAAATTATGATGTAAGTACTTTTATTATTCTTATTTTGAAGACTAGAAAACTGATGCTCAGAAAATTAAAATACGTTTTGTGTGTGAGTTCACACAACTGATTAATATTTGATGGAATCTGAACACAGGACTCGCTGCCCTCCGGCCTTATTCTTTTATCCAGCCTATCATTACTGCCTCTTAAATATTTATATCAGAGAAACTGAGATCATTTGGTTGACATAATAATAACAAAAGTATTGAGAAATGAAAACAATTGAATAGGAAAAGACAACATGCTGATAATTTCAAAACTTTCAGAATAATAACAAATCTTAGGGTTGAGTTTCCTTCTTTACTGAATGATATCAATAATTCTAAATTTGCTGTGTCTGTATATATAAAGTGCCTTGGCACAAACTTGGATCTTTAAAATTTTTTTTTTAATTTTTAATTTTTGTGGGTATATAGTATATGTATATATTTATGGGATACCTGAGACGTTTTGATACAGGCATACACTGTGAAATAATCACATTATGGAGAATAGGGTATCCATCCCTCCAAGCATTTATCCTTTGTGTTACAAACAATCTAATTAACTCTATTAGTTATTTTATATATGGCTATATTAGTTATTTTAAAGTGTACAGCTAAGTTATTATTGACTATAGTCACCTTGTTGTGCCAGCAAATTTTAGGTCTTACGCATTCTTTCCAACTTATTTTGGACCCATTACCCTCCCTGATAGCCCCATACTACCCTTCTCAGCTTCTGGTAATCATCCTTCTACTCTCTCTGTCCTTGAGTTCAATTGTTTTCATTTTTAGGTCCCACAAATAGAACATGTGTTATTTGTCTTTGTGTTCATGGCTTATTTCACTTAACGTAATGACCTCCAGTTCCATCCATGTTGTTGCAGGCTCTCATTCTTTTTTATGGCTCTAGTACGCCATTGCGGGTCTGTACCACATTTTCTTTACCCATTCATTGTTGATGGACATTTAGATTGCTTCCAAATATTAGCTATTGTAAAATCTGCAGCAAACATAGAAGTGTAGATATGTCTTCAATATGCTGATTTCCTTTCTTTTGGAAATATACCAAACAGTGAGATTTGGTATATTTGGAAATATACCGAACAGTGAGAGCTACATAATAGAGTGTACGGTAGCTCTATTTTTAGTTATTTGAGGAACTTCCAAACAGTTCTCCATAGTAATACTAACTTACATTCCCAACAACAGCATATAAGGGTTCTCTTTTCTTCACATTCTTACCACCATTTGTTATTGCCTGTCTTTTGGATACAAGCCATTTTAACTGACGTGAGATGATATCTCATTATTGTTTTGATTTGCATTTCTCTGATGGTCAGTGATGTTGAACACCTTTTCATACACCTGTTTCCCATTGTGTCTTTTGAGAAGTGTCTATTCAAATCTTTTGCCCAATTTTTAAAATCAGATTATTTAGAATTTTTCCTATAGAGTTCTTGTCAGATGGATAGTTTGCAAATATTCTTTCCCATTCTGTGGGTTGTCTCTTCATTTTGTGGATTGTTTCCTTTTCAACTTGATGTGATCCCATTTGTCCGTTTTTGCTTTGGTTCCCTGTACTTGTAGGGTATTGCTCAATAAATTTTTGCCCAGACCAATGTCCTGGAGATTTTCCACAATGTTTTCTTGTAGTAGTTTCATAGATTGAGGTCTTAGATTTAAGTCTTTAATCCATTTTGATTTGATTTTTGTAAATGGTGAGAGATAGGGGTCTAGTTTCATTCTGCATATGGATATCCAGTTTTCCCAGCACCATTTATTGAAGAGATTACCTTTTTTTCCAGTGTATATTCTTAACACCTTTGTTGAAAATGAGTTTGCTGTAGATGTGTGGATTTGTTTCTGGATTCTCTATTCTGTTTCACTGGTGTATGTGTCTGTTTTTATGTCAGTGCCATGCTGTTTTGGTTACTATAGCTCTGTAGTATAATTTCAAGTCAGGTAAAGTGATTCCTCCAGTTTTTCTCTTTGCTTAGGATAGCTTTGATTATTCTGGGTCTTTTGGGTTTCCATATAAATTTTAGAATTATTTTTTCTATTTCTGTGAAGAATGTCATTGATATTTTGATAGGAGTTACATTGAATCTATAGATTGTTTTTGGGTAGTATGGACATTTTGACAATCCATGAACATGAAATATTTTCAATAATTTTGGTGTCCTCTTTAATGTTTTTCATGAGTGTTTTGTAGTTTTCCTTGTGGAGATCTTTCACTTCTTTAGTAAAGTTAATTCCTAGGCATTTAATTTTATATGTGACTATCGTAAATGGAATTACTTTTTATTTCTGTTTTAGATTCTTTACTGTTGGCATATAGAATTGCTACTGATTTTTGTGTGTTGATTTTATATCCTGCAACTTTGCTGACTTTGTCAATCACTTCCAGTGGTTTTCTTGTGGAATCTTTAGGTTTTTCCAAATATAAGATTATATCATTTGCAAACAAGGATAATTTGACTTCCAGGATGAGATCTTGAAGGTCATTCAGCCCATCCATTCTGGCAGATGTTTGAGATCATGGGTTTTTGTTTGTTTTTTAAAAGCAAATGTTTTTATTTTTCATTTGAATGGACTAATATTGCCTTTTCTGAGCAACAAGGAGAGAAATGAGTCACATTAATATTATTTCAACTCTTCACTCTTGCTGTATCTGATTACCTACCTCTATGATTTTTTTTTTTTTCACTTGCACCATGAGCCACCCCCACTTCTTTTTGGTAAACTTATTTGAGTTGAGATTCTTACTTAGTTGACACTGTCTTTTGGATGTCTCAAGCCATCTCAAATTAGACGGAGCTAATACCAAAATGTGGGTTCTTCTCACCAACCTAGCCCTCTTCTAGTTTCCCCAGCCTAGTGATTGGCACCACCCTTCATCCAGTTATGCAAGTAAGAACTTTAGGTGTCTCCCTAGATCCACCTCTCTCTCGCTTCCCACATCTGATTATCATCACATCCTGGCCTGTGTACCTTTTAAATAGCTCTTGACTGTCGTCATCTCTCCACTTTTACTGCCACCAATTTAGTCAAAGCTACCATTTAACCTCTGGCCTGGACCATTAGAACAACAAAGTACCTGATCTTTCTGCTTTCGTTTCTTGTTCCTTCCAATTTTTATCCAGAGTGCAGAGTAGTCTTTTTGACACACAGATCAATATGTCACTCCCTAATTAACATCTTACAATGGCTTCTTATTGCCCTTGGAATAAAGTCAAAGCCCCCTAACATGGCTGTTATGGTGCTGCATGGTCAATCCTATTTCCCACCACAGGACCCTGGAACGTGTCGTTTTCTCAGCTTGAACACTCTCCTCGCCTCTTCACCTAATTTACTAAGACGCTGCTTCCTTCTACTACAAAAGCTCAAAAGGGAAGAAGGCCATTTTATCTTCCAACATTCAGGCAGGCACACAATCTTAGTCTGAACAAGCAAATAAGTCTTAGGAAATACTGCAAAAGCACAGGGCTGATTAGAGATTTTTCTTGGTTGGGCGGAGTTGAGAGTCCATTGTCACGGTGGCAAGTGTCTAGGGGTGGCAGTGGTGAATGTCCAATGATCGTGTCACCACCAGGGCAGGTATCAGTTCCTTCAGCAGAGTCTTGACTGTGCATAGCCTTCCTTGGTTCCTGCCTTAGTCTGATTCATTGACATTCCTGTGAATGCTATGAGCCATCTGATACTCTTCCATCAAGTTATTTTTCTTCTTAACCAGTTTAACTTAGTTTCATTTTTACAACCAAGGATCCTGATAAGTACAGTATGACTCTTTGATTAATGGCTGCTTTGTCTTCCAGAGACAAAATTATGTGGCTATTTTGCCCACTAATTTTATTTAAAGAAACTAACACAGTGCCTGGAATAGAATTAGTACTCAATAAATGTTTTTTCAAACATGAATAGGTAGATTCTTCTCTACCTTTCAGTAGCAGTTTGCCCTGACCATTTTGTATTACAAACCTGGTTTTGCCCTTAAGGACACATGCCTCATCTTATTTTTGTCTAGGGACTGACACTCTGCCTGACTCACAGGAAGTGCTCCAGAGCTGTGTGTTGATCAAATGGAAACCACAAATTAACTTGCTTTTTGGAGCTATTTGGGAGATGCTTGTCTTAGTATCAGTGGCTAAATTCGCATCTCTCCTCACTCTCCCAATCCCACCAGTCTGAAGTAGGTCACCTACCTGGGTACCCTTTGTACCCTGGTTATTCAGTTCACTCTATACTTTCCTTAACTAAATGGTAGCTACTTACGCCTGTCTCACTAAAGATTTCAATTGTTTCAAGAACTCAGCATTAGAAATAAGAATATATATACATTTTGTCACCATTCTTATGCAATGAACCTTGTGGGTTTTTGACATTCTATACATTAAAAAAAAAAAAAAACCTTATGGTTGAGACATAACTTATACACAAGAAAATCCAGCAATTTAAAGTGTATAATTTATTGAGCACTAACAAACATATCCAGTCATGCAAGCACCACCACAATCACGATACAGAACATTTCCTCCTTCCAAAAAATGCCCTTGTATACCTTTGTAGTCAATCCTTTCCTCCCACTTCTAGCCCCTGGCAATCAACGATTTGTTTTCGCTACCTATAGTTTTGCCCTTTCTAGAATTCAATATAAGTGGAATTAAACAGAAAGTACTCTTTGTGTCTCATTTATTTCACTTAGCATGTTTTGAGATTCTTCCTTATTGTTGCTTGTGTCAGTAGGTTTTTCCTTTTTATTTTTGAATAGTATTCCATTATATGGACATATTCCCATTAGTTAATTCATTTACCATCTAATTTATTAGAGTTGTACCTAGGGTTTGTTTATTACAAATAAAGCTGCTATAAATATTTGAGTATAAATGTGTGAACATATGTTTTAATTTCTCATGGTAAATCTAGGAATGGGATTGCTGGTTTATAGGTTAAATATACATTCAACTTTTTAAGAAACTGCCAAACTGTTTTCAAAAGTGACTGCACCATTTTGCATTTCCACCAGCAATGTATAGGAGTTTTAATTGGGCTGGGCATGGTGGCTTATGCCTGTAATCCCAGCACTTTGGGAGGCTGAGGCAGGCAGATCACCTGAGATCAGGAGTTTGAGACCAGCCTGGCCAACATGATGAAACCCTGTCTCTACTAAAAATACAAAAATTAGCTGGGCATGGTGGTGCACACCTGTAATTCCAGCTACTCAGGAGGCTGAGATAGGAGAATCACTTGAACCTGGGAGGCAGAGGTTGCAGTGAGCCAAGATTGCACTATTGTACTCCAGCGTGGGCGACAGAGCAAGACTCTATCTAAAAATAAAAAAAAAATAAAAATAAAAAGTTTTAATTGCTCAACTTACTTGTCAATACTTGGTATAATCATTCCTTTTAAATTGCATTGTGGAGCTGGGTATGGTGGCTCACACCTGTAATCCCAGCATGTTGGAAGATGAAGGCAGGAGGATCATTTGAGGTCAGAAGTTCAAGACCAGCCTAGCCAACATAGTGAAACCCCATCTCTACTAAAACTACAAAAAAATTAATTGGGCATGGTGGCGCATGCCTGTAATGCCAGCTACTCAGGAGGCTGAGGCCGAAGAATCGCTTGAATCCAGAAGATGGAGGTTGCAGTGAGCCGAGATCATGCCACTGCACTACAGTCTGGGTGACAGAAAGACTGCATCTCAAAAATGCCATGGATCAATTTACAGAGAATTCCCATCTTAATAATATTTAGTTTTCTGATTCATAAATATGCTCTTTGTATTTATATAGGTCTTTAATTTCTCTTAGCAAAGTTTTATAATTTCTCAGTGTCTGGCTCTTAAATATGTTTTATTAAATATATTCCTAAGTATTTAATATTTTTGATGTTATTACAAATTGTGGATTTTATTTCAACTTCCAATGGTTCATTCCGGTATCTATATATATAGATGATTTTTCCATATTGATCTTGTATCATACAGTCTTGTTAAATTCATTCTTATTTCTACTAGCATTATTGGTCAGCAAATAAATATGGTTTTAGTTGTTCCATTCAAATCTGTATATCTTTTATTTCTTTTCTTAGCCTTATGGTGCTGGCCAGGGCCTTCCAGTACAATATTGAATAGAAGTAGTATGAGCAAACATCTTGGCTTTATTCCCAATTTTAAGGGAAATAATTAAGATTTTCTTCATTAAATATGATAGTAGCTGGTGCAGTGGTATGTACCTGTAGTCCCAGCTACCTGGGGAGCTGAGGCTTAAGGATCGCCTGAACCCAGGAGTTCAAAGTTTGAGGCCAGCCTTGGCAACATACCAAGAACCCATCTCTTAAAAAAAAAAAAAAAATGTTAGTTGTAGATTTGTTGTAGATACTCTACCAGGTTTAGGAAGATCCCTTCTTTTCGTAGTTGACTGAGAGATTCTTTGTTTTGTTTGTTTTGGGTTTTTCTTAAATCACGAATAGGTGTTAAATCTTGTCAAATGCTTCTTCTCCATCTATTGATTATACAGTTTTTCTCTTTTACTAGGTTAATATGGTAAGTTTCATTAGTTGATCTTTGAACTTTCAACCAAACTTACATTCTTGGGATAACTCTACGTAGCCCTCATGTTATCATATTATATACTCCAGGATGTGATTTGCTAAAATTTCCTTCAGAATTTTGCTATCTATATTATGAAGGATGATGGCCTGATTATGTTTTCTTGTAATGTCTTTAGTTTTGATGTTGGGGTACTGCTTCCCTTGTAGAATGATTTGGAAAGTGTTCCCTCATCTTCTGTTTTCTCAAGAATTAGTGAAGATGGCCGTTTAGGAACAGCTCAGGATTCCAGCCCCCAGTGAAAGCAAAGAGGGTGAGTGGACGCCGCATTTTTATAGCCCACAGACTAGGAAATTCCCAGGCGGAGAAGTTCCACAGGTCACCAGCGTGGCTGTTTCGGCCAGCATGGCTGTGCCGGCCGGCCCCGCTGCTTTGCCCCGCGCAGCTGCTTTGTCGGCGCCCGGGAGCTGCGGTTCTCCGTACAAAATACACCGGTCTGGGTGCCCTTTTGGCTGGCCATTGGAGCCACGGGAAGTCACCTATTTGTCTGTTTAAAAAGGGGACTGAGCAGGGAACCAAGACAGTAGATTCCAGGGCAAATAAATAAATAAATAAATAAGCGCCACAAACCTCAGTGACGCTGTTTAAGCCAGCAGGGGAAAACAAACAGACCCCGGCGCCTCTTCAACAGGCGACTGGAACACAAACTTAAAAAAGGCTCTGAGGCAGGGAGCCAGGCGATCAGGCTCGGCTGGTCTCACCCCCACAAAAGAACAGCAGCCAGAAACTCTGGATTGAGAGTTTCACAGCAAGCGCAGCTGAACCCGGGACCGTCCAGCTCCGTGGGGGAGGGGCGTCCGCCATTACCGAGGCAGCCCGCCACAACGGAGGTAGTCGGCCAATGCTGAGGCAGCCCGCCGTTGCCAAGGCAACCCGCCATTGCTGAGGCAGCCCTCCTTTGCCAAGGCAACCCGCCACAGCAGAGAGACTCCGCTTCAACAGAGGTGGGCCACCATTGCCAAAGCAGTTCTAACTGCACCCATATAAACAGGACTGCAGGGAAGTTGGGCGGAGCCCACAGCAGCTCAGCAAAGCCTCTACAGGCCGACAGTGACTAGGCTGCCTCCTTGCTGGGCAGGGCAGGTCTGAAGGAAAAAAAAGAAGGCAGCAGCATAACGGAAACTCATAAATAAAGCCCTAAGTCTCTGGGACAGAGCACCTGGGAACAAAAAGCAGTTTATGAGGTCTGCTGCAGCAGACCTAAACATACCTGCCCAGCAGCTCTGAATGAACAACAACAGAGCTCACAGCTCACCATTTGAGCTCCTATAAAGAAGAGACCGTCTCCTCAAGCAGCTCCCTGACCCCTATATATCCAAAGAGACACCTCATAAAGGAGAGATCAGATTGACACTAA
>NW_016107521.1:606625-612948 GCF_001604975.1 Cebus imitator | reverse complement strand
AGCAAGGGGAGAAATGCCAGATGTAGGTGATGGGGAGGAAGGCAGCAAATCACACTGCCACATGTGTACCTATGCAACAATTTTGCATGTTCTTCACATGTACCCCAAAACCTAAAATACAATAAAATAAATAAATGGGGGGAAAAAAAGAGTTTGTATAACTTCTTCCAAAAATGTTTGTTAGAATTTACTAATAGAGCCATCAGGAACCAAAGTTTTCTTTGTGGAGGTTTTTAAACTACAAATCAAATCTCCTTAATAATTATAGGATTACTCACATCATCTATTTGTTAATGAAGGAGCTTTATGAGTGTTTGTCATGCAAGGGATTTGGCCATTTCATCCAAATTGTTGAATTTATTGGCTCATGTTGTTTATAACACTTTTTTCCTTTTAATGTCTCCAGGATCTATAGTGATGTTCTCTCTTTCATTTTATATTGGTGACTTGTGATGTCTACTTTTTCTCATCAGTCTGGCTAGAAATTTATGATTTACTTCTTTGTCTTTTCAAAGAAGCAACTCTTGGTTTCATTGATCTTTTTCTCTGTTATCTTTCTTTTTCCTCTTTCTTTGATTTCTGCTCTTCATTTCTTTCCTTTTGCTTACTTTAGTTTTTGTTTGTTCTTCTTATAGTTTGTTAAGTGGAAGCTTAAATTACGGATTTGAGGCATTTCTTCTTAAACGTTATTCTTTAATATGACAACTTTCCTTTTGAGCACTGCTTTAACTACACCTCCAAATTTTTATGTGTTTTTCTGTTGTTGTTTTTATTATTATTCTTTTTAAGTTCTGGGGTACATGTGCAGGATGTGCAGGTTTTTTACACAGGTAAACATGTGCCATAGTGGTTTGCTGCACCTGTCAATCCATCACCTAGGTATTATGCCCAGCGTACATTAGCTCTTTTCCCTAATACTCTCCCCCAGCTGACCTCCACCAACAGGCCCCAGTGAATGTTGTTCCCCTCCCCGTATCCATGTGTTCTCATTGTTCAGCTTCCACTTATAACTGAGAACATGTGTTGTTTGGTTTTCTGTTCCTGCGTTAATTTGCTGAGAATAATGGCTTACAGCTTCATCCATGTCCCTGCAAAGGTCATGATCTTGTTCCTTTTTATGGCTGCATAGTATTCCGTGGTGTATATGTACCACATTTTCTTTACCCAGTCATCATTGATGAACATTTGGGTTGATTCCATGTCTTTGCTATTATGAATAGTGCTGCAACAAACATACACGTGCATATATCTTTTTAATAGAATGATTTATATTTCTTTGGGCATATACCCAGTAATGGGATTGCTGGATCAAAAGTAGTATTTCCAGTTCTAAATCTTTGAGGAATTACCACACTGTCTTTCACAATGGTTGAACTAATTCCCACCAACAATGTAAAAGCATTCCTATTTCTCCACAACCACACCAGCATCTATTGTTTCTTGACTTTTCAATAATCGCCATTCTGACTGGCATGAGATGATATCTCATGGTGGTTTTGATTTGCATTTCCCTAATGATCAGTGATGTTGAGCTTTTTGTCATATGTTTTTTGGCCATATGTATGTCTTTTTTTGAGAAGTGTCTGTTCATATCCTTTGCCCACTTTATTTATTTATTTATTTTTGAGACAGAATCTTACTCTGTCACAAGGCTGAAGTATAGTGGCGCAATCTCAGCTCACTGCAATCTCCACCTCCCAAGTTCAAGCGATTCTCCTGCCTCAGCCTCCCCAGTAGCTGGGACTACAGCCACGTGCCACTACACCCAGCTTATTTTTGTATTTTTAGTAGAGATGGGGTTTCACCATGTTGTCTAGGATGATTTTGATCTCTTGACCTCATGATTCCCTGCCTTGAACTCCCAAAGTGCTGGGATTACAGGCATGAGCCACCACGCCCAGCCTTGCCCACTTTTTAATGGGGTTGTTTTTTCTTGTAAATTTACTTAAGTTCCTTATATATACTGAATATTACACTTTTGTCCGATAGATAGATTGCAAAAATTTTTTCCCATTCTGTGGGTTGTCTGTTTACTCTGATGATAGTTTCTTTTGCTGTGCAGAAGCTCTTTAATTAGATCCCATTTGTCAATTTTTCCTTTTGCTGCAATTGCTTTTGGTAATTTCATCATAAAATCTTTGCCCATGTCTATGTGCTGAAAAAATTATCAATAAAATACTGGCAAACCAAATCCAGCAGCACATTAAAAAGTTAATCACCATGATTAAGTCAGCTTCATCCCTGGGTTGCAAGGCTAGTTCAACATACACAAATCAATAAACATAATTCATCATATAAATAAAACTAAAGACAAAAACCACATGATTATATCATGATTATCATGTTAGACACAGAAAAGGCCTTTGATAAAATTCAACATCCCTTCATGTTAAAACTCTCAACCTATATATTAAAGAAACATGTCTCAAAATAATATGAGCCATATATGACAAACTTACAGCTAGTATCATATTGAATGGGCAAAAGCTGAAAGCATTTCCCTTGAAAACTGGCACAAGACAAGAATGCCCTCTCTCACCACTTTCATTCAACATACTGTTGGAAGTTCTGGACAGGGCAATCAGGCAAGGAAAAGGAATAAAGGGTAACGAAATAGGAAGAGAAGAGGTCGAATTGTATTTGTTTGCAGATGACATGATCCTATATCTAGAAAACCCCAATGTCTCAGCCCAAAAGCTTCTTTAGCTGATAAGCAACTTCAGCAAAGTCTCAGGATAGAAAATCAATGTGAAGAACTCACAAGCATTCTTATACACCAATAACAGACAAGCACAGAGCCAAATCATGAATGAACTCCCATTCACAATTGCTACAAAGAGGATAAAATACCTAGGAGTACAGCTAACAAGGGAAGTGAAAGACTTCTTCAAGGAGAACTGCAAAGCACTGCTCAAGGAAATCAGAGAGGACACAAACAAATGAAAAAACATTTTATCCTCATGGATAGGAAGAATCAGTATTATGAAAATGGCCATACTGCCCAAAGCAATATATGGATTAAATGCCATTCCCACCAAACTACCATTGATATTCTTCACAGAATTAGAAAAAAACTATTTTAAAATTCATATGGAACCAAAAAGAACTTCTGTAGCCAAGACAATCCTAAGCAAAAAGAGCAAAGCTGGAAGCATAACACTACCTGACTTCAAACTATACTACAAGACTACAGTAATGAAAACAGCATGGTATGGGTACAAAAACAGGCACATAGACCAATGGAACAGAATAGAGAACTCAGAAATAAAACCGCACATCTACAACCATTTGATCTTCAACACAGCTGACAAAAACAAGCAATAGGGAAAGGATTCACTATTTAATAAATTGTGCTGGGAGAACTAGCTAGCCATGTGCAGAAAATTGAAACTTGATCTCTTCCTTACACGTTATACAAAAAGTAACTCAAGATGAATTAAAGACTTAAATGTAAAACCCATAACCATAAAAACCCTATTGTTTTGCTTTTATTTCACCACCAGTTCAAAATGTTTTCTAATTTTTCTTGTGATTTATTGACTCATGGGATATTTAAAAGTGTGCTGCTTAATATCCAACCATTGGGGATTTTCCAGTTTTTCTTTTTCTGTTGTTAATATCTAGTTTAATTGTATTGTGGTTAGAAAACATATTTTGTATTATTTCAGTTCTCTTAAATTTGAGACTTATTTTATTACCTAGAATATGGTCTATTGTGGGGAATGTCCCACATGCATTTAGTAAGGATGTGATTTTTGCTGCTATTGTGTGGTGTGTTCTATAAATATCAATCAGATCAAGTTGGTTGGTAGTGTTATTCAATCTCCTTATATTCTTACTAATTTTTTTTTGCTTTGTGTTCTATCAATTGCTGATAAAGGAATGTTGAAGTCTGCAACTAGAGTATCACTGCAAGTTTATCTACTTTTTCCTTTCATTTCTATGAAAATTTTCTTTTTGGATTTATAGCTTTATTATTAGGTACATACACATTTGTCATTATAAATATTCTTCTTTGTCACAGGTAATAGTTCTTGTTCTGAAATGTGCTTCATCTGAAAATATTGGTATTTTCATGTTATATATTTTCCATTCCTTTCCTTTTAATTTATCTGTATCTTTATGTTTATAGCATATTACAGTGTTTCTGGTACTCCAATCTCACATAAGTGTTGTTATTCTCTGGGTGACTGATGCTCTGTTTCTTTCTTTCAGTCTTTTTTACTCTGCTATTCATTTAGGATACTTTCTATCGCTATGCCTCCAGTTTATCTTTTATTCTATAGTGTTTAAGCTGTTGCTAATCTCATCCATTATATTTTTCATTTCAGAGATTGTGTTTTTATTTTCTGGAAGTTCAATGGATCATTTTTATACCTCTCATTTCTATCCTGATTATTCTTGCTTTCCTCCAACTTCTTGAATATATGGAGCATATTTGTAACAGCTTTTTAAAACACCCTTCTTTGCTAATTCCATTATCTCTGTCATCTTTTTTTTCCCTGTCGATATTTTTTTCCTGGTTATGGATCTGTTTTCCTGCTTTTTTGCATGCTTGGCATTGTTTGTTGTAGCGATTTCTCAAGCTTCTTTCTCTGGCCTCAGGGAGTTTTCTCTGACTCATGCATAGATCATTACTGAGTGGAAAACTTCAGAGCTCTTCCCCTCTGTAGCTCTCTCCTCTCTGAGGGAAATTCTAGCTGCCTTGGCCTCCTAAAATGTCAGTCTCTAACTCAGCGAGACTGCCATCTCTGTTTGGGTTTTCCCTTCCTGCAATGCAACCTAAAAACTTCTTCTAGCAGAAAACAGGGCAATTGTAGGGCTCACCTCATTTATTTTCCTCTGGCCGGGATCATAATCCCACATTGTCCAATGACTTAAAACCATTGCTTCATATATTTTGTCAGATTTTCTAATTGTTTGGGGGTAGAAAAGTAAATCCAGTCCCTGGTACTTCATCATAGCCAGAGGTAGAATTACACACATGTTAGCTCAGCCAATTTAATCTCTCAACTCTCTGGATTCCTTATTCTACCTCCCCCACACAGATAAAAGCACACGCAAATGTGCAACATTTTTATCTAGGTTTTAGTGGATAAGGAAATATATGACTGCTATAAATCTGGAAGAACTAGTATGGAAGGTATTTTCAACATAATATCCAAGATAACTCGATAGCCATAGTACTGGTGGAAGACTATCTTAGCCAAAAGTAGTACTCTGATTTCTCATCTACAATTATAGGTGTGTCTTAGAACTGTTTAATAATGTTGAGTGTAGTGTGGGACCTCCATTTAAAAACAGGAACAATCCTGATGGATGATAGGAGTGGAGCCTCTGGCATTGGCTTCCTTTGTTTCTGGGAATAAACCAATGTTACCACTATCAAATTTGTAGGAAGCAATGATAAGAAGCAGAAGTGGTGGCAAATCCCAACATTGGTCTTCT
Organism: Cebus imitator; assembly: GCF_001604975.1. Taxonomy (NCBI): domain Eukaryota; kingdom Metazoa; phylum Chordata; class Mammalia; order Primates; family Cebidae; genus Cebus; species Cebus imitator. The sequence continues at coordinate 607,500 of NW_016107521.1, read as the reverse complement.
TTGGCCAGTGCCAAAGGCTAAGGAAAGGAAGAAAGAATAGTCAGGGCCACCATCCATTTCTGTGACTTTATCTTTAACCAGATAAACTTTCTGTTTGGTTCAAGAGCCAATACCTGACACAAGGATGCCAGTATTAATGAAGCACAGTTAGGAAAAAGAGACACCAGCATTCTCTGTTCTATCTCGTCAGCAATTCTGGAGATGTCTAATAAGGACAACTACCAGGCTCTAATTAATAAATACCAGTTTTGTAGCTTTTTATTATAATCACCCCATTTTAGTTTCAGAAACTATTTTAATTGGGGGGTTTAGACTTACTTGGAGTTGCCACAATCCATATAACATAGCAGAATAACCTAGGACTTTGAAATGTGTGTCTCAAAATAGAGCTGGAAAAGGGAGGGGGAACAGAACTGCTGGCTTTAAAATCCACTTGGAGCAAGGGGAATTTACAGCTCGAGCTTCTTCCTGAACTCTTGCAACATCACTGCTGAATCTGCACTTTGGGGGACAGGCTGTCATTTCAGTGCAGGTTGTTCGTTTTAAATGATTTGTTCAGAACGAAATCCTCTGTTAAAAAAACTTTGGGCTAAATTCTTTTACCAAAACATTTCCATGTCATACTAAAAGATGAAATTTGCCACATCAGTAGTATTTTAGAAAAATCAACTACAATTGATCACAAAGTGCCCTAAATACTTGAAAAGGTCTGAGAGCTGCCGTCCATCAGGAAGGTGTACATCTCCAGCTTTGTAGCATTTGAAACAGGGCCATCTAGTGGAATCTCCTAATTGTGAAACCATGAGTGCATCCTCTAAGACCTTACATCTGAGTCTTTAAATATGCTTTTTCATGGCTCAAGACCCAAATTAACT
>NW_016107521.1:592096-606405 GCF_001604975.1 Cebus imitator | reverse complement strand
GCTGAGATTTATACAAGATGGTATATGATATAGGATCCAGATGTTTGTTACGGATGTAACAGGACTGTGTATGACTCATCAAACATATTGTTGGCGTGTATGAAATGTCAAAGGTTGTTTCTATGGACTGGTTACATATTCACCCTTCCTTAGCCTGCCAGGAAGCCCGCAGAGTATTTCACCCTCTTCCCTTACCTCAATCCTACATTATAGAGCAATTGCATTTCTGTCCCTCAACAATATCACCCTATTATATCACTCCTGTCTCTTTGACTTCTTCCTGTCTGCCAATAGACCATCTAACCAAAGTTCTGCTGTCTCTGTAAACTTTGATGTTTGTTAGCCTGCTAAGGAAGTGTATATATAAACCTCTCCCTACCCAAAGGAATGAAGGGTTTGTTCATCAAACTCATTTTGTTCTTTTCCTGAAAACATAACTAAATTGCATTTTCCAACATTCCCTGCAGTTAGGTGGGGCCCTGTGATTGAGTTCTGGCAAATGGAATGTGGATGGAAGAGCTGTACACTCCTTGCTGTCCTAGCTCCTAAAATATCCCACACCATCCTCCATGTTTTTTGTCTTCCCCTCCCCATCCACATCTGGTGGATGTCATTGCCCAGGCAGACCAGGGGACCCTTTATCATCCTGTAGCCTTGAATGTCTAAGTAGAGCCTGATCCTCCACCCTAATCCTCATAACCTGCAATAGATGGTGATGGGGACATGAAATACACTTTTATCATTCTAGGCCAATGAAAATTTGGAATTATCTGTTAATTACCTTGATTAAGACAGGAGAGAAGAAACTGGGAGAAGGAAAGAAGATAATAGGAGAGAAAAGCCATGATTTTCTTCAGAGACATATGTGAGCATTCGAACTCTTTTCTGCAGGTTTTGAGCAAGCACATGGTTTATAAATACTGAAAACATCTAGCAGAACAGCTGTAAGTAGAACCACAGTATTCTTTCTGACAATTTGCTTTTGTGGAGTCAGAGAGGCAGGCTGTGGATGGAAATGATGGGGCTTAAAAAGAGGTACTTTCCACAGCTTTAGCCATGGTGAGTGCAGTGTGAGGTGTTCGCCACGTGGGAAGTTTGGGAACAGAGCCTTGTCAGGTTAGCCATCAGACATTTACTAATGTTATCAGACATTGTTTCCTGCTAATTAAACTTCTTAATGGATGTTATTCCAAGATTTCCTGCAAATAAATGGATGTGCCTGTTTCCATATAATAGATATTTCAGGTATATGCAAGCTATGCAGACTGGGATGTTGGTATAAATTTTTCATCTAAGCCATTTGTGAAAGCAAAACTTGACACAGTTTTAACAGACAAAGAAGCCTTTCAATGGGCAAAAGAAGCAAAAATCACTGGACCACAGAGGTCAGAGTTTACAGAGGCAGTAGTGTTTGGGTAAGATGATCTACTGGCAGATAAGAAGTCAAGGAGACAGGAGTGAATACGGTGATATTGTTGAGGGACAGAAATACAATTGCTCCATAATGTAGTATTGAGGTAGGGGAAGGGGGTAAAATTAAGTGGTGTAGGGAAAATAAAGGCAGGTTATAAGAGCCTTGAACACTATCAGTGGGATTGTTTGTTTGTTTGTTTGTTTGTTTTGAGACAGAGTCTTGCTCTGTCATCCAAGCTGAAGTGCAGTGGCACAATCTGGACTCACTGCAACCTCCCCGTCCTGGGTTCAGAGGATTTTCTTGACTCAGCCTCCCCAGTAGCTGGGATTACAGGTGTGCATCACCACCCCCAGCTAATTTTTGTGTTTTTAGTACAGACAGGGTTTTGCCATGTTGGTCAGGCTGGTCTCAAACTCCTGGCCTCAAGTGATCCACCCACCTAGGCCTCCCAAAGTGTTGGGTTTATAGGTGTGAGCCACTGCGCCTACCCTGGGATTTTGATTTGAAGCTACAAGCCAGAGTTCCTGGGTCAGTCAAATACAGGCATACCTTGTGGTATTGTGCTTCACTTTATTACACTTCACATAAGCTGCATGTTTTACAAATTAATGGTTCGTGGTAATTATGTGGCAAGCAAGTCAATCTGCACCATTTTTCCAACAGCACATGCTCTCTCCATGTCTATGTGTCACCTGTTGGTGATTCTTGCAATGTTTCAAACTTTTTCATTATTATATCTGGTATGGTGATCTTTCATCAGTAATCTTTGTTGTTGCTGTTCTAATGGTTTTGTGCTGCCATGAACCGCACCCATAGAAGATGGCAAACTTAATTGATAAATGTTGTGTGGGTTCTGACTGCTCCACCAACTGGCTGTTTCTCCATTGGTTCATGAGGTTAAGGAAAGAAGCCATCTCCGTAACATTAAAGTGCAAGGTGAAGCAGCAAGTGGTAATGCAGAAGCTGCAGCAAGTTAACCAAAGATCTAGCTAAGATCTTTGATGAAGGCGGCTACACTAAACAACAGATTTTCAATGTAGACCAAACAGCTGTATATTGGAAGAAGATGCCATCTAGGACTTTCACTGGTAGGCAGAAGTCAATGCCCGTCTTCAACGCCTCAGAGGATAAGCTGACTCTCATTAGGGGCGAATGTAGCTGGAGACTTTAAGTTTAAGCCAATGCTAATTACCACTCTGAAAATCCCTAGAGAGCCCTTAAGAATTTTGCTCAGTCTACTCTGCTTGTGATCTATAAATGGAACAACAAAACCTGGATGACAGCACATCCGTTTACAGCATGGTTTACTGAATACTTTAAACCCACTGTTGAGAACTACTGCTTAGAAAAAGGGACTTCTTAGCCGGGCGCGGTGGCTCACGCCTGTAATCCCAGCACTTTGGGAGGCCGAGGCGGGTGGATCACGAGGTCAAGAGATCGAGACCATCCTGGTCAACATGGTGAAACCCTGTCTCTACTAAAAATACAAAAAATCAGCTGGGCATGGTGGCACATGCCTGTAATCCCAGCTACTCAGGAGACTGAGGCAGGAGAATTGCCTGAACCCAGGAGATGGAGGTTGCGGTGAGCCGAGATCGCGCCATTGCACTCCAGCCTGGGTAACGAGAGCGAAACTCCGTCTCAAAAAAAAAAAAAAGAAAAAGGGACTTCTTTCAAAACATTACTGCTCACTGACAATGCACCTTGTCGCCCGAGAGTTCTGATGGAGATGTACAAAGAAATGAATGTTGTTTTTATGCCTTCAAACACAACATTCATTCTGCAGCCCATGGATCAAGGAGTAATTTCAACTTTCAAGTCTATTCTTTAAGAAATACATTTCATAAGGTTACAGCTGCCATAGAGATTCCTCTGATGGATCTGGGCAAAGTAAATTGAAAACCTTCTGGGAAAGAATTTACTGTCATATATGCCATTAAGAAGATTCAAGATTCATGGGAGGAGATGAAAGTATCAACATGAACAGAAGTTTGGAAGAAGTTGATTTCAACTCTTGTGGATGACTTTGAGGGGTTCAAGATTTCAGTGGAGGAAGTAACTGCAGATGTGGTGGAAATAACAAGAGAACTAGAATTAGAAGTGGAGCCTAAAGATGTGACTAAAGTGCCTCAATCTTATGATAAAGCTTGATAGATGAGAAGTTGCTTCCTCTGGATGAGCAAAGAAAGTGGTTTCTTGAGAGGAAAACTGCTCCTGGTGAAGATGCTATGAACATCATGCTGTGAAAATGACAACAAAGGATGTCAGGCATTACATAAACTTAGTTGTAAAGCAGCAGCATGGTTTGAGAGGACTGACTCCAATTTTGAAAGAAGTTCTACTGTGGGTAAAATGTATCAAATAGCATCTCATGCTACAGAGAAATCTTTCATGAAAATAAGGGTCAATCAATGTGGCAAACCTCAATGTTGTCTTAGTTAAGAAAGGGCCACAGCAACTCCAACTGAATATTTCAGCAACCGCCCCCCCATCAGTCAGCAGTCATTCACATCAAGGCAAAATTTTCTAACAGCAAGATTACAACTTGCTAAAGGCTCCGATGATCATTAACGCATTTTGGCAATAGAGTATTTTTAAATTAAAACATATACATTGTTTTTTAGACATAATGCTATTGCACACTTAATAGAGTACAGTATAGTGTAAATGTAACTCCTATATGCACTGGGAAAGCAAAAAATTTGTATGACTTGCTTTATTGCGATAATACTCTCTTTATTGTGGAAGCCTGAAACTGAACCCACAATATCTCTGAGATATGTTTGTATATTAATGGACAAGCTGGACTTACCCAATTATTTGTTCTGGTAGCTGCCATAATTCTTTGTTCCTCAGTGACAGACTCTTGGACATTTCAAGCTGGGAAAATGTGTGACTGAACACCCCACTCCTAAATCTAAATGTTCAGAGATAACAAAAAGTACTTGTCTCTGCTTCTCTGTTGAGTACACTTTCGCCCTCTGCCTGATGATAGTGTCTCATCCTTCTAGGTACAGTTCTATTGCCTTCTCTGCTGTGAAGCCTCACCCAGGTAGCCAATCACTCCGTTCCTTATATGGCCATGGTATTAGATATGTGCCTCTACTCTCTCCTGCAATTGCAATTCTTTATTACTTATCTGGCTCCAACGTTAAACTGTGTCTTCCTCGAGGGCAGGGACTATGTCTCATTTAACTCTGTGTCCCTAACACTGAGGACAAGACATACCATCTTGTAAATACTCAAGATTAGTATACGATAAATACACAAAAAAATGGATAAATAAAAAGTAGATAGGTATAGTTTACCCTTAAAATAAAAAGGCTGGAGACTTTGTTCACACATTCACCATAGCTGTTATGTAAACTTCTTTATTTACATTATCTTTGCCGTGTGCAGTGGCTCACGCCTGTAATCCCAACACTTTGGGAGGCTGAGGCGGGTGGATCATGAGGTCAGGAGATTAAGACCATCCTGGCCCAAATGGTGAAACCCTGTCTCTACTAAAATATAAAAAATTAGCTGGGTGTGGTGGCATCACCTGTCGTCCCAGCTACTCAGGAGGCTGAGGCAGGAGAATTGCTTGAACCCAAGAGGCAGAGGTTTGCAGTAAGCCAAGATTGTGCCACTGTACTCCAGTCTGATGACAGCAATACTCCATCTCAAAAAGAAATAGATAGATAAATACATAAATAAACAGGCCTCTTCCCCTCCCTTTTAAGGGTCTGGTATTAAGAGTGCTTCATTTGATTATGAGTAGTTTGGAAAGAAATAAAATAGACCATTTCTTTTCTTTTTTAGAATACATATTTTAGAGACAGTGTCTCTCTCTGTCACCCAGGCTGGAGTGTAGCGGTACAATCACGGCTCTCTGCAGCCTCAAACTGAGCTCAAGCCATCCTCCTACCTCAGCTTCCTGAGTATCTGGGACTACAGGCACACATCACCATTTCTTCTGACCCTAATTTCTCTAAACAAATTGGAGTCAACAAAAACACAGGCTCAAAAAGTTGTTATAAGCATTAAATAAGAGATGTACATGAAAGTCCTTTATAAACTGGAAAGTTCTATGCCAATAATAGGCACTATATTTAAGGTTTAGCTACAAAATATCTGCACATTTAATGTTTTCATTAAATAAATACTTGCATGATCAGTGAGTGAAATGTTCCTTCCCTAGAGGTGCAGACAAAAAGTTCAAGTAACATTCAATGAATTGAGCTGGCTAAAATAAACATTAGAGAAGACTTTTATGCAGTTTGGTGTCTTAACTTTCTTGTATTTGATCCATTCTAGACATACTTCAATTTTGCCAGGTAAATAAAACAATGCTGGTGGCCATGGGGTTATCTGAAGAAGGTAGAACCCATCCACACATGCTGTGTGGGTGAGTTCCTGCATGTGTACGTGAGCAAAACCGTGGGCAGAATAATATTAATAACTCAAGGTTTATGAGCACTACATCATCATGCTAATGAAATACACAAGTACAGGAAAGAGAACAAGAAGCTTTTCTGATGCTCCCACTACTCATATGGGAACCCAAGCACCTTTCAAAGGAGGTGTGTGGAGATCAAAAATAAATTCAGAGTAGCAAAGAAACAAAATGTTATTTCAGAAGCATAAACAGAAGACAGATGCACTTATATAATGATGAAGGGTTTTAATGCTAATTTTTAAGTGTTTAAACAATACTCAACAGTACTTTTTACTAATAGTGAAGACTTTGAAGACTCTTAAGTCACATCTATGAAGTAAAAAATGAAGGCAAATTGTATCAATTACTATGTAAATGTGTATTATAATCAGTTGGAATGATTTAGATCTCACTCCTTTTCCCTTCAAAAGACATCTTTCACCCAAGAAAATCAACTAAAACTAAGGAGAAAAAAGACAAAATCAGTTACTCATGGAGGAAAAAAAAGAAAGGAAGAAAGAAAAGAAAACATACCTTTCTGGAAAACTTTAGAAAACTTTACTTGGCCTCTGGGGTTCCATGAGATGCATCATGTATGAAATGTAAGTTACTAGGTTGAAATTAAAGAATAATCTCTTACATTTCAGAATACTAGATCTTTCCTCAACAAGCTAAAAACAGAACTACCATCTGATCTAGTAATTCCACTTCTAGATATATATCCAAAGGAATTGAAATCAATATGTTGAAGAGATTTTTATCCGTGCACCCATGTTCATTGCAGCACTGTTCACAATAGCCAAGATAGGGAGTCAACCTAAGTGTTCATCAGTGGATGAATAAAGAAAATGTGGTATGTATACATAGTGCGATGCTATTCAGCCTTTAAAAAATATGGAAATCCTGCTGTTTGCAAGAGCATGAATGAATTAGAGGATGTTATGCTACATGAAATAAACCAGGCAAATGGTTTAAAGACAAATACTACATGATTTCACATATATGTGGAATCTAAAAAAGTCCAACTCATGAGAGTAAACAGTAGAATGGGAGTTACCAGAGGCTGGGAGTATGTGGGAGTGGTGGACAGACAGATGTTGGTCAAAGGGTACAAAATTTAAGTTAGGCAGGAGGAATAAGCTTGTGGGATCTGTTATACAGCAGGTGGTCTATAGTTAAAATAGTGTATACATCAAAATTGCTAAAAGAATAAATCTCTTTTTTTTTTTTTTTTTTGAGACAGAGCCTTGCTCTGTCACCCAGGCCAGGGTGCAGTGGCATGATCACGGCTTGCTGCAGCCTTGGCCTCCCAGTCTCAAATGATCCTCTCATCCCAGCCTCCCAAGTAGCTAAGACCGTGAGCATACACCACCACTCTGGGCTAACATTTTAATTTTTTTTTTTCAGATGGAGGCTTGTTCTGTTGCCCAGGCTGGAGTGCAGTGATGCTATCTTGGCTCACTGCAACCTCCACCTCCTGGGTTCAGGCGATTCTCCTGCCTCAGCCTCCCAAGTAGCTGGGACTACAGGTGTACACCACCATGGCTGGCTAATTTTCTATTTTTAGTAGAGATGTGGTTTCCCCACGTCGGTCAGGCTGGTCTCGAACTCCCGACCTCAGGTTATCCAGCAGCCTCTGCCTCCCAAAGTGCTGGGATTACAGGCATGAATCACTGCGCCCGGCCCTCAATTTTTAAATTTTTATAGAGACAGGGGTCTCACTATGTTGCCCAGGCTGGTCTCAAACGCCTGGGCTCAAATGATTCTCCTGCTTCAACCTCCCAAAATGCTGGTATTACAGGTGTAAGCCACTGTGCCCAGCCAAAAAGAGCAAATTTCTTATGTCTCATCACAGAAAATAGTAAGTGATGAATATATTAATTAGCTTGATTTAATCATTCTACATTATATTCAAAACATCACATTATACCCTATAAATGTATATACTTCTTACTATTATTATTTTCTAGATTGTACCCCATAAGTGTATATACTTATTATTACTATTAATATTTTCTAGAGGCAGGGTCTCACTATATTGCCCAGGCTGGTCTCAAACTCCTGACCTCAAACAATCCTTCTGCTTTGGCTTCTCAAAATGCTGGGATTATAGGCATGAGCCACCATGCCCAGCCACATATATAATGGTTATCTGTCAATTAACAATAATAAAATGTTTTGAAAAAAAATTAGATCCTACAAAGTTAGTTGTCATTCTAGTCCCCAAAAAGCAGTACAGCTGAGCTTTTGATTATATGTCTACTCTGTTTTCTTTAGTTTATTCCCTGTTGATTCTACTTGATAGAAAAAATAAACCTGTATGATGTTATAACGATGTTTTTCAAAGTTAAGTAATATAATAATCCCTTTTAGAGGAACAAAAAATTATTGCATATCTCCAGTGTTAAATTATTTTTATTATTCCTTTACTTAAGTATTCACAAGCAACAAATTATGTGTACACTCACTGTATGGTTTGTTTCAACTATAAAACTGAAACTAATTTGCAGGTTTATGTAAAAACATAAAACTAATAAAATTTAAGGAATAATGTTTTAATAAAACAAAAACAATGGTATGAGTCGAATAGTGGAGAGATGCATTTGGAGATTTTCATTGTGTACTACGTTGACTTTGAACATACTGGAACATTATTTGAGTCATGAACATTGCTTTTATTTCTCCTTTTAAATAATGACAATCATTTGAACAAATTCATCGTTTTGAAGAGCTAATCTGCTTCATAGCACCGTCCAAGTTGATATAGTAATAAAATATTTGAACAATTAAAAGGCATAATAAATGCTTTTCCATTTGGCCTATTTATTATCTCACCTACTAACGGAAGTGTCCTGTGAAGTGTGCTATGAGGTGACTCTCTTCACCACCTCTCTATATCTGAATGACTATGAAACCTTTATTCATACAAAGTGCCAGAACACCACAGGGCCTCCTCTTGTCTCCCTCACAATTGCAAGCACACATACAGTTTGGGTATTTGGTTATAAGGTGCTTATCCAAGTGATCTAGGATATACTCATGCTAGAGTTTTTAAAATGATCATTAGAATGAAAACACAAAGTTCAGAAACTCTTGCAGAGAACTCGAGGACTCCTGCATTACAGAGTTGTGATTTTAATCAGCTCCTCTTTCTAGAGAGTTTGATTGAAACCGCACCACTTACCACTGAAAGTGCTGGGGTCCAACTAGAAGTAAAATTTGAGCAAATGAACATTGTTTTAGACTATTAAATGCTTAAGACATCAGACAGGCGATTCTGCTCTACTAACATCACAAAGCTATGAAGACAGTGGTAGTCAAGCCAACGATGCTCCCCAGATGGAAACTAATATTCAACTAAAGGCGCAGCTCAAAACTCCATCTCTGGTACAACACTGTGTGTGACCTTCTGCTCTATCAGTAACAAACTTCACCACGAATTGCTGATGCCATTAGTTTCTGTGTATCTTCAAAACACTGACCAAAAAAGTTCCTCAGTAGAGATTAGTAGGAGAATGCCCTATCTTGCACATCTACACAGATTTTTCTGATCAACATGAGCAAGTTTTGCCCCCTTGTCCCCTTGAAAATGATAATGTTTTGTATGGTTGGGTGTTGCCTTTTTTTTCTTATTGCTAAAAAACAAGAAAATCTTACAGGGAGATAAAGGAATTTCTGGAGACATTAATTGGTTTTTCAATTATGTGGGACAAGCAATGCTTAAAACGAAGATAGAACAAAGGCTCTTACATTCTGACTGAAAGAGAGAAAGGAAACTTGGATGTGGAACTCCCGTCTCCATTCCTGGCTGCAGACTCAGTCTGACCGGGAGGTCTTACATGCAAATCTGCATTCTTTCCAAAGACTCTGAAATCCACAGCCTCTATGGCATGTGTGCCCAATTAGTACACTCTGCCAGGGGGCAAATGAAGCCCCCTACTGGCTTTTAAGAACATAGCTGGGGCCGGGCGCGGTGGCTCAAGCCTGTAATCCCAGCACTTTGGGAGGCCGAGGCGGGTGGATCACGAGGTCAAGAGATCGAGACCATCCTGGTCAACATGGTGAAACCCCGTCTCTACTAAAAATACAAAAAATTAGCTGGGCATGGTGGCGCATGCCTGTAATCCCAGCTACTCAGGAGGCTGAGGCAGGAGAATTGCCTGAACCCAGGAGGCGGAGGTTGCGGTGAGCCGAGATCGCGCCATTGCACTCCAGCCTGGGTAACAAGAGCGAAACTCCGTCTCAAAAAAAAAAAAAAAAGAACATAGCTGGAGGTGTAGACCCTTAATAGACAGATCCAAAGTTGAAGAGGTAACCTATTGACAGAAGACACCTTCTCATCTTATTTCCTGGCCCCATCTCTTCTCTGCCCGCTGTGCCTTAGCTTCTTTTGTGGGCTGGTTATTGTGGCCTTAGATGAAACACGAATTACCTGTATTTATAATTTTTTAGCAAGTTAGAGTGCCCTCTTGTGGGAACGTCTCCAGTAGTTACCCAAGTCCTACAGACCATCTGAACCTGTGAGTCCACATTTCTTGCTTGTGCTAAGCTGAACACGGTCTCTCACTGCTTCCTTTTTATTCAACTCAGTCTCATGGGTTTCGCAGCCATGAGAAAGGATGGAAATGTGGTCGGCAGTAGCCAGTGGTATATTTCTCTAAGCGATATTGATTTTATTTACGTTTCTTTTCAAATGTGGTAGTGGTGGGAGTGGGGGGAATGTAGTAATTTCCCAGAGTAAGCCAGAATGATGGTTCCAAACTCAAGAAATACCAAATATTTAACTCCACTCGCAAAGGAAACATTCATGTTACTAAATGACTTATTGTGTAATGGAGTGTCCTGCTTTTAAAAGGTTTTTTTCTCTCTCTTTCCTGCCTGTTCCTTGTCTTGCCTTTAATAATGAGCTAGGAGTCTTTGCTCTCACTCTTTCTGCCAGGCACCCCCTTGCACAGTGTTCCCCTTATCTAATATGTGTTTGTTTAGAAGTTCCAGAGACTAAATCTTGAAGCAATTCAGGCTACCATGGGATTCTCCCCCACCTGGCGATTACTTCAAGGCTGCAGTTAATTTGCAATCTGGCTGCGCAGAGATGGCACCAGCCCACACACCAGATGGCGCAACAACTCAAGATATTCATCAGAACAAGTCATGTAGGCTGACACCTATCACCACTCCTGCATACCATCATACCAAACTCCCCTTTAGCCCTCACCCTTGACCTGAAAATCTGAAAAGGTTTCTTTGAAGCGCTAGCTTTAGCCATTTCTCCACTGCTAGCTCTGGGATAAAGTAACTTTCCTTTAGCTGTAGCTCATCCTTGTTATTGGCTTTGCAAGTGGTGAACAGTTGAGCCTGCACTCGATAACAATTGGGTACCTAAATAGAGTATTCCTGGGATGGTTAAGTGCTCAGGGGAGTACTCTCCCTTGAATATCAATTGTTCAGATCCTATCATAACAGAGTTGAGAGTTCCAGTCTAAGTAGGTTGCAAAATTTTAGTCCAAAATGCAGTAAGATAGACCGAGGATTAATAATAGTTTAAATACACAGTTTACTTACTACTTCAAGGCATTTTTGTTTTGTAGAGACAGGGGAGTCTTAGTATGCTGCCCAGGCTGGTCTCAAACTCCTGGGCTTACCCAATCCTCCTGTCTCAGCCTCCCAAAGCAATGGGATTACAGGCTTGAGCCACTGTGCCTAGGCTCAAGGCATAATTTTTAGTTTTTTTTTATTCAGAAGATTGTAAAATATTTACAAAATAGTAAACGAGAGACTATAAGAAGCCCCCATTTACCTATGAGATAGCTTCAACAGTTGCCAACTCACTTCTAGTCTTATTTCTCTGTGCCTTCTTCCTCCTTTCTCATGCAGAAGTAAACTTCAGGCCTTATACCCTTTCATCTATAAATATTTCAGAAGATATCTCTAAAAGATTAGAACTTCCTTTCAAAAATATAACCACAAATCATCGTATATAAAAACTTAACGACCCTTAATATATCAAGGTAGTGTTTAAATTTCCCTGTTTCATCTATGGATTCTCCTCCCTCCTTTCTCTCAATATACTTTTTAAGAAACAGAGTCACTTATATGAAGTTCCTACAATTTAGATTTATCTCAATGTTTCATTTTGCTGTTGTATGAGGGGTTCCTCTGTTATTAAATGACTAGCTAGATCTAGAAACTTGGTCAGATTTAGGTTCAATTTTTGTTTGGCCAGGCTACTTCACAGGCAGTGAGGCAGCATTCCACCAGGAGGCGCAGTTGCTCCCTTTTTGAGATGTTTGCAGATACTGATGTATAATCACTGCACTGATTTATTAATAAACTAACAGTTAGCTGCAAAATGGTGATATTCTAACTCTGCCATCCCCTTTTATTAGCTTTTTAATGTTTCTTTGAGGAAATTTCCCCTCATGAATCATTTTGTTACTTTAAGATGCAATTTCTATGGAGAGCCTAGAAAGTCTTGATTTTTTTCCTTACCAGTTTTCAAAATGAGTTGGTTCTTCTGAAGAATAGAGAGAAAAAACAAATTCAGTTTATCTCACTATACTCTCATAACCCACTTCTGACACCAGAAGTAGGAATGCTCTCCTCCCCTCCCCACTACCTCCCTACCTCAAGCAATCAATTCTGCAGGAGACACCAGCTGGGTGTCCTCTAATTTAATTCAATTCTGACACTATCTACCTGAAGATACTGTTATAGGACAGAGAAATATGTTACAGGAAAGGGGTCCCCAACCAGACCCCAAGAGAGGGTTCCTGGATCTCACGCAAGAAAGAATTCAGGGCAAGTCCGCAGAGCAAAGTGAAAGCAGGTTTATTAAGGAAGTAAAGGAATAAAAGCATGGCTACTCCATAGACAGAGCAGCCCCGAGGGCTGCTGGTTGCCCATTTTTATTGATGATATGCTAAACAAGGGATGGATTATTCATGCCTCCCCATTTTAGACCATATAGGGTAACTTCCTAAGGTTGCCATGGCATTTGTAAACTCTGATGGTGTTGGTGGGAGTGCAGACCACCAGAGGTCACTCTCATTGCCATTTTGGTTTTGGTGGGTTTTGGGTGGCTTCTTCACTGCAAACTGTTTTATTAGCAAGGTCTTTATGACCTGTATTTTGTGCTGACCTCCTATCTCATCCCTTACTTAGAATGCCTTAACTGTCTGGGATTGCAGCCCAGTAGGTTTCAGCCTCATTTTACCCAGCTCCTATTTGAGATGGAGTTGCTCTGGTTCACACGCCTCTGACAATAGTATCAGAACACACAGGTTGAGGGCTCAGCCCCAACAAGACTGCTCCCCACTTCAGATGCCAATCTGAAGTAATAAGTTGTCACCCATATTTCTGTCCAGTCAGCTATAAATTGGGGTTTCTATGACTGCCCTGCTCTGGCTCTATTAATTTGTTAGGATGATTCACAGAACACAAGGAAACACATTTTCTGGCTTATTACTGTAAAAGATATTACAAAGGTTACAGATGAAGTCAGATGGAAGAGGTGCACACAGCAAGGTATGTGGGAAGGGGCATGGAAACTCCATGCCCTCTCTGCCACCCTCCAGGAACCTCCATATTTTCAGCTATCCAGTCTTTTTGGACTTTTATGGAAGTTTCATTACACAGGCATCACTGATTAAATCATTGGCCGCTGGTAATCAACTCAACCTTCAGCCCCTCTCCCCTCACCAAAAGTTGTGGGGGTGGGGCTGAAAGTCCCAACCCTCTAACATGCCTTAGTCTTTCTGGTGACCAATTCCCATCCTGAGGCTACCCAGGGAGAGCCAGCCAAAAATTATTAGCATACAAAAAGACACATCACTTGGGAGATTCCAAAGATTTTAGAAGTTGTGTGCCAGGAAATGGGAAGAAGACCAAATATATATTTCGCAATATCAGTTACATCATCCAAAAGTGACAAATGAGGTTTTAAAAAATCATTATGAATTCATGTATGTGAACATAATATTTTTCAATCCACTGAAGTTAATATACTTGTTGATGTTCAAATTTTTCTTTGACGTGGGAACCAATTTAAGGTGGCTCCCAAATCCTTTTGACATGACCCTACTGGCCTTTAAAATTTCCGTGCTTTCTGACATGATAAGATGTTCTAAGCTTTCTTTACATTTCCTAATCCAAGCCAGGAGTGGAGTTAACCATTTTTTCAAGAGAGAGGTTCTCAAAGTTTGACCCAGGAGCTCCTGAGATTCCCTGTGATCCTTTCATGGGGTCCGTGAAAGATTATTTTCATAATAGTCATCACTCAGTATCCAGGCCTCCAAGAATGCCGAGTGTTCCAGGACCCCTCTCAGGTACCCATATCCACAGATGCTCATCTCCCTTGTTAAAAGTAAAACTGTAGGCCGGGCGCGGTGGCTCAAGCCTGTAATCCCAGCACTTTGGGAGGCCGAGGCGGGTGGATCACGAGGTCAAGAGATCGAGACCATCCTGGTCAACATGGTGAAA